>NC_064629.1:825545157-825847657 GCF_023864275.1 Schistocerca cancellata
GTTCCCTTGTCAGTTTCTTTTTATTATTATTATTATTATTATTATTATTATTACAAAGGGCAGCCAGCCCTCTTGCCGGACACGCTGAGCTATCGTGCCGGCAGCACCATACCACCAGGTACAATAGGTTAGAGATGAGGTCAATATAAAACGAAGCTCTTTCCTTTTTAGGTTTCTTATGTTTGGTGGCCGGTAGTATACCGTTTAGGAGGTCTCTGTCTGAAACTCGTGGAAAATGTTTGGAAGCTGCGTTAACAAGCGAAATGTGTCTGCGCGCGCGCGCGCGCGCGTCTATGTGTGTGTGTGTGTGTGTGTGTGTGTCTGTGTGCCTGGCAAAGAGATCAGCAGGGTGCCGTATTGCTCCTCAAAAACAAGCAGGTAGAGTTTTACGTCTACTCAGATCCAACGAAAACAGGATAATTTGAGTCTATATCTGAATTTCCGTATTATGATATTTCTATCTCCAAAGAAAAAAGAAACACAAAAATAATTCAGAATAATAATGCACGACGCCTACAGCATGTCAAGCAGTTTCATAATGTTACACTGTCCTAAAAAACATTTTACTTACTTGGTATGTATAAGCACTAGATAGTCAATATATTGACAAGAAACTCATTTTCACGAAAAAACACGTATCTCCAATATCAGTGCCCCGTTTACCGTAATTTGATGATCCTAAAGTTTCAGTAATGGGGTGGAAATGGAAGCTACCACTTGTTCACCTGTCTAGAACCAAAAGATGTTTCGCTTACGTGATGAGTAATAATTGAATAAATGAAAGGGAAAAAAAATCTACTTTTTAGTCAAGAAGGGTGAACAAAACATCCCCCACATATGATGTCAGGTCAACTTTTTCATCCAAAACAGGCTCAATTCTCCTGGGAACCGATGCAAATATATGCATAATGATGGACAATTGGATTCTATTGCACGCAATGAAAGACACTCTCCGTCCACTGAAACATGGTGTTTCCCCACTACAGATCAGGATGGTTCAGTAATTTTCAAATCCGGCGATTGTGAAGGCAAGCGAAGTGTCATTTTACTTTAATACTTATTAAGCCAGCCTAGAACATTACTAAGGACTACATCATAGTATTGCAACACGCAAATCTTTCGCCATTGAATAAATATGTAAATTTAAATAATTTCGTAGATCTAACCAGATACCTTTCATTAAGTGTGCTCACAGAACTCACTTAAAACTATTATGTAACCACTCAAGCCAAATCGGAACGTCCATCTTGTTTCACAGATGGAAAAAGACTGGATTGTACGCTTTCTCTGGTGTTCTCCACATGTGAACACAGCCTACGGTAATGTGTAAAAGTAAACTCATGTGACCACAGTTTGTTTCTGTTAGTCAGCAGTTCAGTTTTCGTGTTTCTTGGATCAGTGAAGTCTTTCTTTTGCATACACATAGCTGGCAGCCCCGCCTACACCAGACGAGATGTATGGGGCGGTGACCTCGTAAAATGTTGTTTAACTTTTAATAACATTCATATTGCTTAAGAGTGCATCTAAAACACGTATATTATTGTCTATCCTAAACATTCTTATGGCGGTCTCAATTTTTTTTTATTATTCCAAGAAACACCAAAGTTCATTTTCTGTGAACCTTGTTCTCATCTGGGTGAGGTGATAAACCATATAGGAGCACTGCGTAAAGACTTCACAAAGGAAGATCATGTGCTTGAACTGGGTGGGTCGGACAATAGTATTGAAGGGAATTCTATGTCTACTATAGAGAGTAACGTGGCAAAGATCGCGTCGGCTATAAGGCAATCCAGAGTGAGTTTTTTGGCCTTATTTTAAGTCTGCTTTCATGGGTGTTACTTTGGGATTTGAATGCTGCTTGTATCTGTTGTAGGGTCTCAAGTTGAGCACTTTTTATTCGTTTCGTCAGAGGGTGGGATTACATTAAGAATGGACCCAACGTCAGCATTAAATGGCTTGAAAGCGGTCTGGAATAACAGAAAAAAACGTAAAGGTAAAATATAAATTCCAGAATGAGATTTTCACTCTGCAGCGGAGTGTGCGCTGATATGAAACTTCCTGGCAGATTAAAACTGTGTGCCCGACCGAGACTCGAACTCGGGACCTTTGCCTTTCGCGGGCAAGTGCTCTACCAACTGAGCTACCGAAGCACGACTCACGCCCGGTACTCACAGCTTTACTTCTGCCAGTACCTCGTCTCCTACCTTCCAAACTTTACAGAAGCTCTCCTGCGAACCTTGCAGAACTAGCACTCCTGAAAGAAAGGATATTGCGGAGACATGGCTTAGCCACAGCCTGGGGGATGTTTCCAGAATGAGATTTTCACTCTGCAGCGGAGTGTGCGCTGATATGAAACTTCCTGGCAGATTAAAACTGTGTGCCCGACCGAGACTCGAACTCGGGACCTTTGCCTTTCGCGGGCAAGTGCTCTACCAACTGAGCTACCGAAGCACGACTCACGCCCGGTACTCACAGCTTTACTTCTGCCAGTACCTCGTCTCCTACCTTCCAAACTTTACAGAAGCTCTCCTGCGAACCTTGCAGAACTAGCACTCCTGAAAGAAAGGATATTGCGGAGACATGGCTTAGCCACAGCCTGGGGGATGTTTCCAGAATGTACCGGGCGTGAGTCGTGCTTCGGTAGCTCAGTTGGTAGAGCACTTGCCCGCGAAAGGCAAAGGTCCCGAGTTCGAGTCTCGGTCGGGCACACAGTTTTAATCTGCCAGGAAGTTTCATATCAGCGCACACTCCGCTGCAGAGTGAAAATCTCATTCTGGAAACATCCCCCAGGCTGTGGCTAAGCCATGTCTCCGCAATATCCTTTCTTTCAGGAGTGCTAGTTCTGCAAGGTTCGCAGGAGAGCTTCTGTAAAGTTTGGAAGGTAGGAGACGAGGTACTGGCAGAAGTAAAGCTGTGAGTACCGGGCGTGAGTCGTGCTTCGGTAGCTCAGTTGGTAGAGCACTTGCCCGCGAAAGGCAAAGGTCCCGAGTTCGAGTCTCGGTCGGGCACACAGTTTTAATCTGCCAGGAAGTTTCATATCAGCGCACACTCCGCTGCAGAGTGAAAATCTCATTCTGGAAACATCCCCCAGGCTGTGGCTAAGCCATGTCTCCGCAATATCCTTTCTTTCAGGAGTGCTAGTTCTGCAAGGTTCGCAGGAGAGCTTCTGTAAAGTTTGGAAGGTAGGAGACGAGGTACTGGCAGAAGTAAAGCTGTGAGTACCGGGCGTGAGTCGTGCTTCGGTAGCTCAGTTGGTAGAGCACTTGCCCGCGAAAGGCAAAGGTCCCGAGTTCGAGTCTCGGTCGGGCACACAGTTTTAATCTGCCAGGAAGTTTCATATCAGCGCACACTCCGCTGCAGAGTGAAAATCTCATTCTGGAAACATCCCCCAGGCTGTGGCTAAGCCATGTCTCCGCAATATCCTTTCTTTCAGGAGTGCTAGTTCTGCAAGGTTCGCAGGAGAGCTTCTGTAAAGTTTGGAAGGTAGGAGACGAGGTACTGGCAGAAGTAAAGCTGTGAGTACCGGGCGTGAGTCGTGCTTCGGTAGCTCAGTTGGTAGAGCACTTGCCCGCGAAAGGCAAAGGTCCCGAGTTCGAGTCTCGGTCGGGCACACAGTTTTAATCTGCCAGGAAGTTTCAAAATATAAATTGTTATAAATGTCACAGAAGCAAATTTTTTTGGATCAGAGAGCATAAAAATTTAGTTTAAAGAGGGGTTAGGATTAAAACAAATATTGTGGTTTAGGATGCAACCAAACTACGTAATCATTGTATAATTCAGCTAGAAAACCAGTTATTTGTTGAAAATCGTCATCATAAATTTTCCCATTCAGTTTTAATTCGACCCATTTATTATAAGCGGGAGTCAAACGAAAGCGAGACAGATAGATAAAAGTAAGCAAACTGTTTATTATTTCAAAATGGCTTTGAGCACTATGGGACTTAACATCTGAGGTCATTAGTCCCCTAGAACTTAGAACTACTTAAACCTAACTAACCTAAGGACATCACACACATCCATGCCCGAGGCAGGATTCGAACCTGAGACCGTAGCGGTCGCACGGTTCCAGACTGAGGCGCCTAGAACCGCTCGGTCACTCCGGCCGGCTCCCATAACTGTTTATCCTACTGTGAGACAAGAACTATGTGTAAAAGTGTTTGCGTTTGCCTATGGAATCATGATTGTAGCCAGGCGTGCATCTCTTCGTCAGAAACAAATCGACGGTCACAAATGTCTTTCCTCTTTAACACAAAAATATGGAAATCGCATGAGGACAGATCGGGACTGTATGGAGGATGTGTGAGGGCTTCCCAGCGAAACTTCTGGGTTGCCCCACATGTTGCCAAGTTTGTTTCTACGACACTGCGGGAGTTTCGCTGGGAAGCCCTTAGACATCTTCCTGTTGTGGGCATTTGCATCACTGATGAGTGGTTTTGGAATTCCATCTCTCCCTGCGATTCCATGCTTATGAAACATTTTTCGTGTTGTTTTGGTGCAGACAGGGTTCACGAACGCAACATTCAATTCTGCATTGGCTTTTTCAGCTGCCGTCTTCTTATTCTTCGTCACAATCTTCTTCATGGCCGTCTGTCACGATCAATCAAAACAAATTTTCGTCGGTGTTGTGACTTAGTGTATGATGTTTTTCCGCTTTCCCTCTTATGCGATATAAATCTTCGATACGGTGCCTCTCGAAACACCCAACACTTTAGCTTTCTTGGTTACGAAACATCCACCATACGAGCGCTAACAATTTGCCCACGCTCTAATTCACTTAGCTCCAACACAATGCACTCACAACTACACAAAACACTGCTCTGACCACGACTGACACTTGCAAAGTGTTCAGAATATTAAACAGATGCCATTCTACATCTGCATCTACATTTATATTCCGCAAGCCACCCAACGGTGTGTGGCGGAGGGCTCTTTACGTGCCACTGTCATTACCTCCCATTCCTGTTCCAGTCGTGTATGGTTCGCGGGAAGAACGACTGCCAGAAAGCCTCCGTGCGCGTTCGAATCTCTCCAATTTTACATTCGTGATCTCCTCCGGAGTTATAAGTAGGGGGAAGGAATATATTCAATACCTCATCCAGAAACGCACCCTCTCGAAACCTGGACAGCAAGCTACACCGCCATGCAGAGCGCCTCTCTTGCAGAGTCTGCCACTCGAGTTTGCTAAACATCTCCACAACGCTATAACGCTTACCAAATAACCCTGTGACGAAACGCGCCGCTCTTCTTTGGATCTTCTCTATCTCCTCTGTCAACCCGACCTGGCACGGACCCCACACTGATGAGCAATACTGAAGTACAGGTCGAACGAGTGTTTTGTAAGCCACCTCCTTTGTTGATGGACTACATTTTCTAAGGACTCTCCCAATGAATCTCAACCTGGCACCCGCCTTACCATCAATTAATTTTATATGATCATTCCACTTCAAATCGTTCCGCACGCATACTCCCAGATATTTTACAGAAGTAATTGCTACCAGTGTTTGTTCCGCAATCATATAATCATACAATAAAGGATCCTTCTTTCTATGTATTCGCAATACATTACATTTGTCTATGTTAAGGGTCAGTTGCCACTCCCTGCACCAAGTGCCTATCCGCTGCAGATCTTCCTGCATTTCGCTACAATTTTCTAATGCTGCAACTTCTCTGTATACTACAGCATCATCAGCGAAAAGCCACATGGAACTTCCGACACAATCTACTAGGTCATTTATATATATCGTGAAAAGCAATGGTCCCATAACACTCCCCTGTGGCACGCCAGAGGTAACTTTAACGTCTGTAGACGTCTCTCCGTTGAGAACAACATGCTGTGTTCTGTTTGCTAAAAACTCGTCAATCCAGCCACACAGTTGGTCTGATATTCCGTAAGCTCTTACTTTGTTTATCAGTCGACAGTGCCGAACTGTATCGAACGCCTTCCGGAAGTCAAGGAAAATGGCATCTACCTGGGAGGCTGTATATAATATTTTCTGGGTCTCATGAACAAATAAAGCGAGTTGGGTCTCACACGATCGCTGTTTCCGGAATCCATGTTGATTCCTACAGAGTAGATTCTGGGTTTCCAGAAATGACGTGTTGCGCGAGCAAAAAACATGTTCTAAAATTCTACATCAGATCGATGTCAGAGATATAGGTCTATAGTTTTGCGCATCTGCTCGACGACCCTTCTTGAAGACTGGGACTACTTGTGCTCTTTTCCAATCATTTGGAACCTCCCGTTCCTATAGGGACTTGGGGTCCATGGCTGTTAGAAGGGGGGCAAGTTCTTTTGCGTACTCTGTGCAGAATCGAATTGGTATCCCGCCAGGTCCAGTGGACTTTCCTCTGATGAGTGATTTCAGTTGCTTTTCTATTCCTTGGACACTTATTTCGGTATTCTTCCACAGTTCGTGGTCAAATACAACAGCGCAACGTGCAGCTTTGGCTAGCATCCGCATTTATGTTCAAGCATGCATTTCCATTTAATTTTTTAACTCCTGTACCTTTGTTAGCTTTAATACATCTTGTTACAAGCTGCAGTTGTCCTGCGTTTAATTTATACGCTCGGGAAGGATCCAGCTATGTAGTCTGTTGTTTCTCTTTATCTCACGCGTCAGCGATTCGCTGTACTCTGACGTCCATCCGAGCTAGTCGTAAAACAGTGGACTCGCTTTCGGGAGGGCGGCGGGGCTAATTCCCATCTGAAGATCTAGCTTTACATTTCCCGTGTTTTCCCTAAATCGCTTGGGGTGAATTTCTGGATGGTTCCTTCGGAAACGCCACGGCCAATTTTTTTCGGTATCCTTCCACAGTTTGAGCTTGTGGTAGGTACCTAACGACATCGTTGTGGGCAGAATGTACAAATCATAATCTTCCTTAACATTCCTCATATAACGCAATCTCTTTCATAACATATTGTAAAACATCACTCTTTCCCGTCTCAGTGAGCTAACTCTAAATATAGATAAATGTAAATTAATGCAGATGAATAGGAAAAACAATCTCGTAATGTTTGAAAACTCCATTAGTAGTGTAGCGCTTGACACAGTCACGTCGATTAAATATTTGGGCGTAACATTGCAGAGCGATATGAAGTGGGACAAGCATGTAATGGCAATTGTGGGGAAGGCGGATAGTCGTCTTCGGTTCATTGGTAGAATTTTGGGAAGATGTGGTTCATCTGTAAAGGAGACCGTTTATAAAACACTAATACGACCTATTCTTGAGTACTGCTCGAGCATTTGGAATCCCTATCATGTCGGATTGAGGGAGGACATAGAAGCAATTCAGAGGCGGGCTTCTAGATTTGTTACTGGTAGGTTTGATCATCACGCGAGTGTTACGGAAATGCTTCAGGAACTCGGGTGGGAGTCTCTAGTGGAAAGGAGGCGTTCTTTTCGTGAATCGCTACTGAGGAAATTTAGAGAACCAGCATTTGAGGCTGACTGCAGTACAATTTTACTGCCGCCGACTTACATTTCGCGGAAAGACCACAAAGATAAGATAAGAGAGATTAGGGCTCGTACAGAGGCATATAGGCAGTCATTTTTCCCTCGTTCTGTTTGGGAGTGGAACAGGGAGAGAAGATGCTGGTTGTGGTACGAGGTGCCCTCCGCCACGCACCGTATGGTGGATTGCGGAGTATGTATGTAGATGTAGAAATTCTGGTTCTGTTGATTTTATGCAGCTCTCCACGCCACTCTGTCCTGTGCAAGCCTCTTCATCTCTTAGTAACTGCTACAACGTACATCCATTTGAACCCTGTTACTGTATTCATGTGTATCTCTCACTCTACAATTTTTCCTCCCCACATTCCCCTCCATTAGGAATTTGACGATTCCTTAATGTCTCAGGATGTGTAGTATGAACTGATCCCTTCCTTTAGTCAAGTTATGCCATAAATTTCTGTATTGCCCAGTTCGATTCTATATTTCTTCATAAGTTATTCTATCTATCTATCTACTCTTGAGCATCCGTCTGTAGCACCACATTTCAAAAGCTTCTATTCTGTAAGTGTATATCCGGCCGAAGCGACAGCTGTGCCACGTGACTAGGTGCAGTCAGATTCTAGTACAAAGTATTACGCGTTGTTACCTTGCAGTGCAAGTGACGAAAGCGGCCCGCAGACAATGCCTTAGCGCGTAACCGTGGGAGCTCCATTACACTTGAAGCAGGAAATGTCAAAACGCTCGAAGTGCCATTTTTTCACAAAACAGCTGTTGTGTTCTTGGTACTCTATTATATGTCGCTCGACTTATTCCATGTGAGAACTCATGGAACAAAGGTTTCAAACATTCATTACTACAAAGCAACCGCCCGGATATCCGTGCGTGTTAAAGCGCCACTTCCGGTACGGGATGTTGCGTCGGCACCCGATCGAACTTGCCCACCAGAAATGGCATCATTCTAAAAGAGTGCAGGACGAAGACTGGAAGGTATACCTAGAAATGATCGGTATTGTAGTCGTAAATCGTCGTAGCTGTATTGGAAAAGAACCACAGCTCCAGTCGCTAATAGAAAGCACTGAAGCTCAAATCGTTACGGAAACGGACTAAAGCGGGAAGTAACTTCGGCTGATATTTTTACAAAGGACCAAACCGTGTTCAGAAAGGATAGATTAAATACACTTGGTGGTGGAGTGGTTATTGATGTCTGAAGTAGTTTACCTTGTAATGAAATTAAAGTAGATAGTTCCTGTGAGCTAGTATGGGTGGAGATTAAACTTGACAACCGAAATAGATTAATGATTGGTTCCTTTTACCGGCTCTCCGATTCTGATGACACAGTTGCTTAACAGTTCAAACAAAACATGAGTCTCAATTCTAACAGGTACCGCACTCATACCAGTATTATTGGTGGTGACTTAAATCTACCCTCTATATGTTGGCGAAAATAAATGTTTAAAGGCGGTGGTAGGCATAAAACGTCGTCCGAAATCCTTCTGAACGTGTTGTCAGAAAATTATTTTGAGCAATTATTACAGGAGCCCACTCAAAGTGTAAATGGTTGCGAAACTATACTTGACCTATTTGCAACAAATGGTATGAGCAAATACGGTGCATCACGACGAATACAGGGACTAGTGATCACAACGTGGTTGTAGCAAGACTAAATACCGTAAAATTAAAACACATCAAAAATAAACGCTAAATTCGTCTATTTAAAAATGCAGATAAAATTTCACTTGATGCCCTCCTAAAACACAGTCTCCACTCCTCCCAATCTGACTATGTGAGCTTATACCACACGTAGTTTAAATTCAGAGAAATATTGTCGGCGACAATTGAGCGATATGTGCCAAATAACCTAATAAGAGATGGTTCTGATCCCAATTGTACACAAAAATGGTCAGAACACTGATGCAGAAGCAACGAAAAAAGAATGCCAAATTTCAAAGAACTCAAAACCCCCAAGATTGGAAAAATTATACAGATGCTCAAAACCTAGCGCGAACTTCAGTGCGACATGCTTTTAATAGTTTCCACAGCGAAAAAGACTCGAAATCTGACAGAGCCCAAAGACATTTTCGTCGTATGTAGCGGAAGGACGCAATCAGTACCCACACTGCGTGATAACAATGGTGATACTAAGAGTGAGCCGGCCGTGGTGGCCGAGCGGTTCTAGGTGCTTCAGTCCGGAACCGCGCGACTGCTACGGTCGCGGGTTCGAACCTGCCTCGGGCATGGATATGTGTGATGTCCTTAGGTTAGTTAGGTTTAAGTAGTTCTAAGTTCTAGGGGACTTATGACGTCAGATGTTAAGTCCCATAGTGCTCAGAGCCATTTGAACCAACTAAGAGTGACAGCGCCACTACAGCTGAGTTACTGAACACAATTTCCCGAAATTACTTCACCAAAGAAGAGGATGTAAATATTCCTGAACTCGAATCAAGAATCACTACCCACATGAGTAACTTAGAAGTAGTTGTCCGCAGCTAAAGACTAAAATGTTGTACAGGTCACGCTAACACCTGAGAAAGGAAATAGAAATAATCTGCTGGATTACGGACCCATATCGCTAACGTCGATTTGCAGCAGGATTTTGGAACATATGCTGTGTTCGAAGATTATGGGTTACCTCGAAGAAAACGATTTGTTGACAAACAGCCAACACGGATTCAGAAAACATCGTTCTTGTGAAACACAACTAGCTCTTTATTGTGTGCTGTCGTAAGGGGATGTCAAATTTATTCTACATTTTTAGATTTCCAGAAGGCTGTTGACACGGTTCCTCACAATCGACTTCCAGTCAAATTGCGTGCCTATGGATCATCGTCTCAGTAGTGTGACCGGATTCGTGACTCCCTGTCAGAAAGGTCACAGCCCGTAGAAACTGACGGAAAGTCGTCGAGTAAAACGAAAGTAATATTGGTGTTCCCCAAGGAAGTGTTACAGGCCCTCTCCTGCTCTTGGTCTATATAAGTGATATAGGAGACAATCTGAGCAGCCCTCTTAGATTGTTTGCAGACAATGCTGTCATTTACCGTGCTATAAAGTCATCTGATGATCGAATAAATTGCAAAACGGTTTAGACAAGATATCTGTATGGTGAGGAAAGTAGCAATTGACTCTAAGTAATTAAAAGTGTGAAGTCATCCACATGAGTACGAAAAGGAATCCTCTAAATTTCTGTTACATGTTTACAACACACAAACCTAAAAGCTGTAAACTCGACATAATACTTAGTGATTACAATTACGAATAACGAGCACATAGATAATGTTGTGGGGAAAGCAAACCAAAGACTGCCATTTATTGGCAGATCACTTAGAAAATGCAACAGGTCTATTAAAGAGACTGCTTACACTACGCTTGTCCGCCGTCTTCTGGAGTATTGCCGTACGGTGTGGAATCTGCGTCAAACAGGATTGACGGACGACATCGAAAAAGTTCAGAGATGGGCAGCTCGTTTTGTATTATAGGGCAATAGGGGAGAGAGTGCCACGGATATGATATGCGACTTGGGGTGGCAGTCATTACAGCAAAGACGATTTTCGTTGCGGCAGGATCTTCTCACGAAATTGCTATCAACAACTTTTTCCTCCGAGTGTAAAAATATTTTATTGGCGCCCACCTGTATAGGGGGAAATGATCATCATAAAATATGAGAGATCGGAATTCTCACGGGAAGATTTAAGTGTTCATTTTCCCCCACACGCTTTTCGAGAGTGGGACGGTAGAGAAACAGCTTGAAGATGGTTCGATAAACCCACTACCAGGCACTGAATGATGAATTGCAGAGTAATCATTCAGGTGTAGATGTGCTGCAGATGTGGATGTAGATGTAGATGTCGTGTTATCGACGAGGCTCGGTGTGCCGACCAGCATGGATGTGGTTTTTGGGCATTTCCCACATTCTACTAGGTGAATACCGCGCTGGTATTCAAGTCCCGCCCGTTACACGATTCATAATCATTAAGAAAACTTTCGCTCGCTTCCACATAAATAACGCTACACGGAGACAATTGAGGTACATATATTCCGTCATTGGGGGCAACCAGGTAGCGACAGGAAGGGATGCAGCCACTCTTAAATTAATCGTGCCAAATCCGTTACTAACAACACCGACTCTTCGCCAGACAAAGGCACAAGAAAAAGAAGATTCATTATTAGATAGCGCATGCCCAAAGTGCCAAGCAGCGTTGCCCTCTCAAGTAGTATGTATCATGCGTTATTTACGAGGGCTATTCAGAAAGTAAGGTCCTATCGGTCGCGAAATGGACATTTCTTGTGGCGTTGTACCAACTTTCCAGTACTCTCGTAATAGAAGCTGCTTGTGCTCTCCACCAATTCTCTGTGCTAGGCGCTACAGTCTGGAGCCGCGTGACCGCTACGGTCGCAGGTTCGAATCCTGCCTCGGGCATGGATGTGTGTGATGTCCTTAGCTTAGTTACGTTTAAAAGTTCTGAGTTCTAGGGGACTTATGACCACAGCAGTTAAGTCCCATAGTGCTCAGAGCCACTTGAGCCAATTCCCTGTGCTGGCCTATAGCTCGTTGACTGTGCCAAATTGTTGTCTTCACAGTCAGAGGTTCATATGAGCAGAGGGCAAAATCCGGGGGGGGGGGGGGGGGGGGGACGCCTTGTGGATGATGAAACACTTCCCATCAAAACCGCTGCAGGAGCATTTTCGTTGCCCCTGAAGAGTGCAGCTGAGAATTGTTGGGAAAAAGGAAATGCGTAACTGTTATGTTATGTGGGCTACACATGGCATCAGACAAAATCCCTCATCAGGCCCTCATACATGAACAGTATATGTATGCTGATTCTGAACCACAGACCACATTTTTTTTTAATTCTCAGATTTAAAACCAATATTTTAGTTTCACTGTTTCCCCATTTAAAAATTTATCTATATCCACGAACGAAATTTTCATTTACTCAAAAAATTAAAAAAACTGTAATAAATAGTTTTTCTTTATAAACAAGTTCTCTGAGATTTGTTTATCTATATCCGCAAACCAAATTTTACTTAAAAAGTAAAAATCTAATAATTTTTTTCTGTATGAATAAGTTCGCCAAGATTGTGTGTTTTTATACATCCATGAACCAAACTTTCATTCATTTGAAAAATAAAAAGTCTAATAAAATTTTTCCTTATAAATAAGCTTTGTCAAACCTTGTCTATTTATATCAGTCCTTGAAATTTTCAAAGGTACATTTCAACTGTAAATGTTTTTAAAAAGTAAAGATCTAAATTTTTTCTATATAAATAATAAAAAAACCAATGTAATCCTAAGCTGAGCTATTTAACACCTTAGAATCCAAATTGTAAAAAAAATCAAGGCTTGAGTTGTACAGATTTTGAAAATTATTGTAGAGAAAATGGTTATTCAAATGTAACTAGACAAGATCTCTAAGAATCTATTGATTATTTTAATATGACAGAAATCAAGAAAAGAGAACTTCAATATAAAAGTATAAAAGAAGTTTGATCAATTTGGAAAACAAAAAATTTAAAGAAGAATTAGATGATTTAAATACTGATTTACTATTAGTACCAGATGGAGGAAATAAATTATTAAGAACATTAAACTGTAAAGAAAAATATGTTTTACACTTATAAATCTAAAACAATGTTTATATCTTGGTTTAAAATTAATGAAAAATCATAGAATCTTATTTGAATGATCAGACTGGTTGAAAAAATATGTAGATTTTAATTCAGAAATAAGAACTAAAACCCAAAAAGATTCTGAAAAAGATTTCTATAAATAGATGAATAATTCAGTATTTGGAAAAACAGTGGAAAATATTAGAATCGAACAAAAATAGAAAAATTACAGATGCACAGAAAAATATAAAACATATTACAAACCCAAATTAAGAACATACTACTGCATTTTTAGAAAATGTTCTTGCAGTTCATATGAACGAAACGATAACATTTAGTAAACCAAATTTTATTGCATTGACTATTCCAGATGCTTTGAAAATAACAAAAACATGATTTTCATTATAGTATTAAGAAACCAAAATGCAGTGAAAATATTGATATATGTCATATGGATACAGATTCCTTTATTTATGATATAAGAACTGAAGATTTGTATGAAGATATGAAATTGATGATAAACGAGTTTGACACAAGTGATTATAAAAAAGATAATATTTATGGAATTCCATAAGAAAATAAGAAAGTTTTAGGAACAACAGAAGATGAAAACTGTGAAAAAATTATGTTACAGCACATTAGTCTTTGACCCAGAATGTATACTTACAAAGATGGTGATAAATAAGAGCAAAAGATCTAAAGGATTTAAAAAATGTGTTGCAAAATTTGCAATTATTCTGATGAATATAAAAATTTTCTGAATAACATAAAAATGTAGAAAATTGAACTTAATAAGATAATTTAAACATGAATTTATTATATAGAATTGAATGTTATTTTTAAGTTCTGATGAATAATAAACATAATAAATTACAAAATGGAATTAGTGCATTACTACATCAATATTACATATCAATGTAAATTAAAGTAATATGTGATAACAACGATTTCTTATGAGAATGAAACAGTTGCATAGAAGATTAACGAAACACAAATAATAAAACGAAAAATTAAATGGTTTTCAATATTTTCAATGCTAAGGGAACTACTCACGTTTTTCCAGATACATTTAACAAACAAACTTCCACAAAAATATTCAAGTTTTTGACGATATCTTTCTTTATGTTTTTGATAATTGAAAGCTATTTCCTCTTTTTTGAGTTAAGTATATATTTACAAAAATGTTTAATTTCTGTTTTACAATTTTCACAAATTAATTTTTTTATTCAAGTTATTAACAAGTTCTCTTATTTGTTCATTTTTGTTTTTCATATATTCGTTTTGTTTCTTATTTATAGAATGAATAAAAACCCTTTTTGAAAATGTACTCTGCTTTGTTATTTCTATTTCCTTATAAATTTCTTTTTCTTGACTGCACAATGGAGAATCCATTTTATATTCACTTTCCATGTACAACGAAAGAAATTTATTAGAATAAAAAATAAAAATAAACTACATTTTTAAATATAAAATTGAGTCAATTTTAGATCTAAAAAATAACAAACTTACATACAATGATAATTAGTATTATTAATTATTGATGAAAGTAATAATCTTTGGCATAAAGCAAAAGATGTGGATAAACTTTTAGGATATAAAAATAAAGAAAGCTTTTAACATGTAGATGGAGATGACAAAACAATTTTAGAAAATTTAAAATCATGCAATTTAGAGGGACTAACTTGTAACGCAAAACACACAATGTTTACTAGTGAATATGGTATATTTTCTTTAACATCAAAATAAAATAAGGAAACAAAACAATTTAAAATTTGGATAGCTTCAGTCAGAAAATCTGGTGAATATAAAATAAAGATTAATTTAAAACACCTCTATGAAGCTCAAATAAATCATTTAAAAGATCTGAATAAAATTAAGGATAATTATATTAAAAAATCCGATGAAATAAATGATACAACAGTAGATTTTTTTGTGAAAGAAATGAATAAATAAATAGTTCATTACTACATATTTTTACTCAAACACCTAAACGAATTTTAAGACTTACCTATGTTGTTTTTGATTATGTGATTACAATTTTAATTACTACATTATTTGAACACATTTTAAAAATCTTCAAAAAGAAATAAATAATGTTATAAATAATTACTCAAACTGTGAAGAATTTCTCGGAATTAATTTTGTAGAAATTCAGTAAATTTATATCAACAAATGAAAGAAATTTAAAGAATTATTTGCTGCCCAAATTATTTCAATACTTTGAATAATTATTCATTAGACCACTTGTATGATTATATAACTAATCTAACAAACGGTTCTTAGAATATAAAACTAAATTTCCATCTACTTTTTTCATAATTAAATTATAATAACTTTCATAACGATATTTATACATACATATAATGAACAAATTTCGTTAAAACCATCTGATGCCACTAATTCAAATTCAATATTTTCGGCTATTTCAGACATTAAATCGTTTTGTTAATGTTTATTTTAATATAAAAATATACTCTTTCATCTTTAATAAAACAGTTAACACAATGAAAACTATATTCAATAACAAACGTAGTTAAATTTTCAATATCTAACTACATCTATATATAAAAAATTTTATTAATATTTTAAAAGACTGAATTATATTACCTTATTTACCCAACTTTTCTGTGATTTGTCATAACATAACACTTTATCATATGGTTTATTACCTTCCCTTTTCCAAAGTTTTTCAACAAGTTAAACACCTGGAATAGTCGTTTCCAATAGTTCCTGTCCATAAAACTTTGGTTTATTTCTTCACCATTTAAATCTTTCAATTTATATGCGACTGGGTAAGTACGAATAAAATTTTCACTTTCAAAAATTTCTGTTGACCAATCTGCTGTATATACTTTTTCCACAATTTCTTTTACTTTACTTATTCTTACTTTACCACCAATTTTATATTGAGCATTAGTATCTAACAAATTTGTTACATACTTTCTGTAAATTTGTTGTTTAATATTTTGGTTTATTTTTATTGCTGAATTTTTTTGTGTTATTATATTCATCAACTAATTTCGAAACTGGACCACCTCATTTATAATTTCCTTGAAAGTCAAATTTTTTCCACATTTTCTCTTTTAATATTCTATTTAATCGTTCAATAACAGTAGCTTTAAATTCATTAAAAGTTGAATAATGATTAATATTAAAGTTTTTCATTTTTCTTCAATCTTTAACATAATTTTTTTACCATTAACAACTTCTTCACTAACATTTAATCCATTATGCATAAATTTTGTTAACAAATTTCCTTTTTTTTTGGTTTTATGAATTGAGCTAAGACTGTCAGTTCTTTGTTTTCCATTTTTAGTTCTTACTGTATGAGAATTGTGTTTTTCAGTAAACTATTTGCATTTCAAACTGTAGATGTGATCATGAGTCTCCATTTATTTAAAATAAATTATAATTAAATTATTTCAACAAATATAATTAACTTTACAGCAAGTGGAAGAGTTTTAACTGAACCATTTAACCTTATACTTAGAAATCTTTATTTGCACACTATTTTTATTGATTGAATGTGAGGAGCTGTTTTACAAAATGTGTCAAAAACACTCATCGAAAAATCAGAATCATCTCTGTTTATATTTTCATCAAAAACTACAACTTTTTAAGAGAAACTCATACTCATTAAAACTGCAATTTTTGTTCATTTCTGGTCATGAAAGTAAATTCAATTATTGTTTGTCATATACTTTATCTTTAAGATTACTTAATACGTTTAATTATTGAGTTAAATCTTTTTTTTGTGAAATAATTTGAATAAGCTTTGTCTATTTCATTTTTCGTAAAGCAATTAATTAGATTAGTTATATTAAGTTGATTAAAATCCGTTTTACTTACCCAATTATTCAACTGTATTAAAATACTTGTACATTCAGTTCTAGTAACAGTATTCTTTAATTCATTAATACGCTCCAGGTTACTCGAGAGTGCTAATGCACTGCTTCTTCGACTCGGGTAGACACTCTGGCTCTGGATCAAATCCTCCAGCGGATTATTGATGAGGTTCGGAGTGTCAGCCATCCTAGATGTCGTTTTTAGTCATTTTCTCACATCCCACTAGGTGAGTACTGGGCTGGTCCCCACATCATGCCTCAGTTAAATGACTCACAGACATTTGAAAACGTTCACAGTCTTTCATGGGTTACACTAGATGCAGACAGTTTGGGTACACTAATTTAGATCAGGAGCGATGCAGGTTTGCTACAGGAAGGGTATCCAGCCACCCTCTGACACTAACATGGCCAAATCCATAGCAACAAGGCCGACCCCACATTGAAGTGGGAAAAAAGCACTAAGCAAATGATGATGATTCTTTAATTCATTAACTACATACTGTTTGTTCACAGCATTCTTTACTTCAATTGAATAATTTATATTTACAATTCTTCAGCCTTTAAAATGTGGATAATAACTAGTTACATTAAAAATGGCATTGACTTCTTTCTGAAATTGTTTTATTGTATTACCTATTTTTGAAACTACTGATGACTGAATATCTTTAAATTTGTTTCTGACAACTGTAATGATGGTTTAATTTTTTAAAATTCTAATACCATTTCCACCTGGATTTTTAGATTATTGTTGATTGAATATTTTTAATTTTTGATTGAAAATCTTCAAATTTTTGTAATTAATTCATTAATATTTTTTGGTTAAAATGATTGAAAATCTTTTATCTTTTCTATATTGCTACTGAGTTTAGCATATAACATCCTTCTAAAAATGTCCACTTATTGAATTTAAAATATCATTAACATTATAAATCACATAAAGTAAATTTAAAATAAATAAACACTAATGACCACATATTACTGCATCTAAATTTTGTATCCGTTCGATGTTGCAATATAAATCATTTTTTCCTAAATAATTTAGTAGCTGTTTTGGTCTATTACCACTAAACAAATGAAAAATAAATTTTTTATCGTTATTCTTGTAATAATAAATCCAATGAGATCAACACAATCACATCTATCCAAATTTACTGTTCCACATCCTACATTTTCTGGTTTATCACGTAATTCATCAATCATAAAACGCTAGGAAAACATTAAGTTTGTAATAGTTTAACTAGTTCTTCAATGTCAAAATTAGATAAAGGATTTTTGATTTTTTTATTAGTTCTTAGAAATTTTTTTCTACATCCACTTCATTTCTTTTCCATTGCTAAATTATGTCTCTTTTACTGTTATTCTTTATCATTTTTTTCTTATTTTTGTAACTGCATTTGGAATTGCTGCAGATGCACCAGTGAGTGAACAGTAGTTGCCAGATACAGTAATGCAGCTAAT
The DNA here is from genome assembly GCF_023864275.1 of Schistocerca cancellata. Lineage (NCBI taxonomy): Eukaryota > Metazoa > Arthropoda > Insecta > Orthoptera > Acrididae > Schistocerca > Schistocerca cancellata. The sequence goes on from NC_064629.1 coordinate 825,563,516, forward strand.
TATAATGATAAAAATCCACCTGTGTGTACTGTTTCTTTTTTGTTCATTAAATATTAAATAAATTTGTTCACTACAGGAATACCTGATGTAATAATTATATTACCACCAATCTTTCACCACTTTTCCTTTTTTGTGTAGCAGTTAAAAATTTAACAGTACTATTTAATTCTTCGTTATTCAAGTTAACTTCAATTGGTTTTGGTTTTATTTTACCATTTGGAAGTTCGGTATAATCAGTACTAAAGTTATGAATTTATATAGATTAACAATTAATAAAGAATTTTTTATAATCACCATCTATATTCATCAGTATTTAATCCAAGTCCTAATTTTCGTTTTACATTCATTATCCCTCTAACTACAGTTGCAGGTAAAGTATCACAAACTGAAGCAACTGAAGCATACACTCTTTCTTTGGCAGCTAATTGAAGCTCTTCATCACTTCAATGTCTAGATTCTAAATCTTTATCTTCATAATAGGTGGTGTCATGTTGTTTGCATGCTCATTGCTGGATCACCACAAGTGTCTTTTCTTCAATAGCTATTACCATATTATCTACTAATCCTTGGATTCCTTGTTTAACTGCATCAATTGCATCAGTAACTAGTTGATCTTCTTTTTAAATTTTTCATATTCTGTTCTTGGTTGTTTATTCCATTTATAAAACTATTCATTTATTCTTTTACTTTTCTATCTTGTTTACCTTTTTTAAAATTTATGGATCATATTTTCAAAACATTTATTAAGTATAAAATTACAATAATAAGTTTTTATTACAAATTAAATGTTTTTACATTCAACGTTTTTATGTTCAACATATCCATTCAACGTTTTTATGTTCAACATTTTTATGTTCAATGTTCTTATGTTCAACTTTCTTGTGTTCAACTTTTTTATGTTCAACAATTATGTTCAATGTTTTTATGTTTAAGGTTTCTAACTTTTACATTCAACACTTTTATGTTCAATATTTTTATGTTCAATGTTTATGTTTAACATTTTCACATTTAACATTTAAGGTTTAAAAAATTGTTAATCTTTTCCCTTTATTTGCCATTACTAATATTTCATGTCATATCTATTGTTATAAAACGAAATTAATTTTAATTCCTACAATAACTACACAATTCCTTAAAACATCAAATTTTAAACTGCCACCAACAAATTCATAATAAATATGATTTAAATTGTATCAATTGTCTGAATATATTTAAAAAATTACAGTTGTCTCTAACTAATTGTTTTGGTAGTTTTGAATAAGTTTGAGCTATGTGAAAGCAATCTCTTCCGTTATGTCTACCTCTAGTAAAATATTCTCTAACTATATCTTGGTTTTCAAGAATGAATTTATCAAAAACTACAGCTAAATTATCTCCACATTCATTTAACAGAATATTTTCATCATTATTTTCAGTGGAAGTGGAAATCTTTTCACTAATTTTATCTTCAATTTTTTCACATCTTTTTATAAGTTCCTGATATTTTGGTTAATCGAGACATTTAGATTAAACATTCAAGTGATTAATGTTTTTCCAATTCAGCCATCCTGGAGCTACAATATAATTATGACTCATTTGCATTGTTTTCCACAACCATTTGGTCCTATTATTGAAGACAGAAGAGAATTTGCTAAAAGTTTAGGATGTTTATTTTTAATTTTTTCAGGACTTCTTATTTTTGGTTCGCAATTTGTCATTTATTTACATAATTTTTAATATAAATAAGTAGATATTTTAACTGAGAGATAATTAATCTGTTCTGAAAAAAGGTTAACTGTTCTAATAAAAGAAACTTATAAAAATGTTTCACTAGTTGGTTTGTATTCGATTTTTAACTCTAAATATCACAGCAAAAAATACCGAATTACATACTAACGAATAAACAGTAGAAATTCCTGTTGTCCAATATAGTTTGAAAAATTTAGAAAAATTAATTCAATTGAAAAATCCAATATACACATTATAGAAGATAAAATTGCATATATAATTATGTATAACAAAAAGTATTTAACTTATGAATCACAACATATAATTTAAATTGAAATTTTTAATTCATAAATGAATAAAAAATAGAAAACTTAGGTTTTTCAAAAATCGGATCGTTTGGTCAAACGTTTTAATTTTTGAATACCAAAATTTTCAAATTTTCAGAATTTTAAATTTCAAAAATATAAAATTTTAATTTCAAAAAATTTAAAATCTAATTTTTTTGTATATGAATAAAAGGAAAACTAAATGAGCATAAACAACTTTGATAATGCTCTATTAAATGAACATAACAGATATAGTAATGGTTATGCAGAGGTGTTCACTAAATTATCAGAGCTGAAAAAACTTGTAACACCCTACATATCACTTATCTGGTTTTGGCGTGTGTTCACCCCAGCTAATTGACTAACATATCAACAGAGAGTGCAAAACTGCTGCAATATAGGATAACGCAAAGAAAGTAATAAGTTCCTCTAAGTCCTGATTCAACCGCGGTGGCAGTGTTGATATTAATTGATTCAGAATTGATCCCTTTTAATTAAAATGGGTGCACATTGATGTTATATTCAGCTATTGAACACCAGATGCAAATGTTGAACATAAAATTAATCAAGAAAGTGACTTGGGATTTCAACTACTTGATTGAGAACAGATGCAGTCGATTAGCACAAATTTATTTTAACTCACGACCTTCAATCATCACATTACATGACTCTCCTAACAGGCAGTGGGAATAAATTGCATTTACGGGGAGTAAAGTGCGATCAATCGAAATTAATTCCTATTGACTGACCCAGTCGTAATGCGAAGTGCGAGAAGAATTCTACAATACACGGCCCATGAAACTCTCGTGGAAAGTTTGCCGACATGATCCAACAAATTAATCAGTGGCCTAATTCAAGCCGGAGCAGGCGCAATATCACCGGATTCATCGTGGTGGAGCACTGTCGTTGTGTGGACGTCGGCCGGCCTCGTGGTGCTGCAAGACTGCGCTCGTCTAGCTATCTTGCTCAGTATATAGCTGAACGAAAACTTTCTATCTCCAAGCTCAATCGTTCCCTTTGATAAGTCCTAAACTGCAGAGATGCTCACTCTTTCTCAGACAAACTGAGTAAAGAACGCCACATCCGCACTCTAGGCAAGCTGGGAACGGAATACCTCTATGGAGACTTCTGCCTGTCCGCTTTTCACCTCGGTTTCCCCTCCAGCAAAATCACTTACGCCAATTGCAACGCAAGTCGCGTTAATAATGTATCGCTTCCCAGCGCCGGCCAATGCCTGCTCTGGGAAGTGAACAAATTCCATCAACATTTACCTTCCTCTCAACTTCTGCTATTTAGCTCCTCCCAGTCCACCCATCCAGGTTAGCGTCTGCACAAAACACTAACTTTTCCGGAGTTCTGACTCCCAGGAGAGTACTCAAATTCATTGGTCCTATGTTCCCATTGGAGGCCGGCGTATTTCATTCTGTCGCTCTTCACTTTATTAACTTCAGATTCTGCGGACTATGAATTCAGCGTGAAGTTGCTATTGTCATGAACACACATGTTTTGGCCTCTGTTGACCGCTGCACCGTAGCTTTGCGCGGCTTTCTCGCATGTTTCACTGAAAACGGGATGACGGACATTTATTAACAGGCGTACAAGTTCTCCGTCTGCTTCCCGGTACACCAGTATGAGGTCAACAAACCCCCTCACTGGCAGCTGGAGGCCACGCCCCGTTACCGCTTTCTCAGAGTTTGAGCTGCCGTAAGCTGGATATTGTCGCTTCCCTTCGCCGCTCCCCAGCCGCGGTCAACTCTGAATACCTCCCTGGGTTGAACTAGCCTCTAGTACATCGACGCGTTTCCACAGAGTTTTCACGTCGCGTGAATTACTTTAAAATCATTACCCAACATTATTTATTCCAATACGACCATACTATACCCTCTACAAGATGCATTGTGCCTTGTCAGTCATTTTGGTTCAGCCCTACTGTTTGCTCAACGTGCGTTCGGTGATCTTTAATGACTTCATGTAAGGAGCATAGTTCTTGCCATCTTACAAACTAAACCTTACAACATTTTGGAGTCGAAATTTTGATCACTAGATATGAACAAAAAGTTTTATTACTTTTAGATAACAGATATAAAATTACTCTTCCAGATCGTTATACTAAAATCCTTTTAGAAGATGATTAACTAGAAAAAAAATGTTGGATTAAAATTTATTTATCGAGGTAAAAAACAAAATAATGATCGTTCGATTCATGTTACAGAATTTGCTTAAATTTTAGAATTTTTTGAAATTTAGTTTTTGAATATTAAATTTTAATTGAATGCATTTGTTTCTTAATTAAATGAAAATTGCATTTGTGGACGCATAAGTTTTTAAATGGGGGAAACAACACAATTAAAATCTTGGTTTTAAATCTGCGAATTTTCTAAAAAATATAGTCTTTTGTCAAGAATCGATATACATATACTATTTACATGGTGGAAGACACAATTGTTGTAGACATCTTTATGTGATCACTGTGCACTCAGAACTAAAAAGTGCGACGTGATGTTATCGAAGATGTACTAGAGACACTGCCCAGCACATCTGTGCAAAGATTCATTGGTGGTTTCCATTTTGCGCCCGATCAGACCTTAATTTCAAAATAGTCGTCGTAGTTGATGAAGAGAAGAATGGAAAAATGTTGTGTTCAAAAGAGGAAAGACCATGATTGTTGTATGGGACGCCATACTTCATATGTATAATGAGCCATATTTATCAATTACAAAACAGGAAGACCTGTTGGCGGTGTTTCCATTTTCTCGTCAACAGCACAGGGATTTCTACAATAAACTTTGCAAGGTCTGACCCCAAGAATGGAGTTCTGTAAGAAACAGAAATCAATACTGTGAGATTTTTTTATTGATTTTAATTTTGTTCTTCTGATTGTAAAAATGTAAAAGATATGAAAAATTGTTTGTCTAGCCTACATCTTACTAGTTAAAACATTATTGCTGTATTTAAATACTTCTGTTATCACAAATTAAACGTAGAGCTGCACTATTAATGGCACTGGAAAAAAACTTCCTTACTGGTATTTAGATCCAATCAGTCTCACAGTATGGAACCTAGGATCTTCTTTACAAATTATGTATTTCCTAATGTGTTTCATTATTTTTTGCAGTGATGGGGTGAGCAGCATAATTCTGAGCTACTGAAATGCCTTTTCAATTTGTTAGACAAAAATAATTTGTCACAAAAATAATTTATGTAGAAAAAGAGCTGCATTGTTTTTTTATTCTCGTGACAAATGTATAATTTGGCACTTAAAACGTTTGAGATTTCTTCTCTTCATTTACTGACGATGAGAAGGAGAAAGAAATGACAGTACACATGGAGAAAATGACAGAACGTGCAATCAAATGGAATTAAGGTATCTATCTCAGACAAGAAGCAGCAAACTGCGGCAATAAATGTCCCATTGACAATGTCGATAAATGTTTTATTATACAGCAATTATCGCCACATTATGAACAAAATAACGAAACACCAACTTAGCAAAAACTTCACAGCTTTCGTTGCGTGGAACTTTACTTGAAGGCCAGAAAAGAAATTCCAAGAAAAATTGTTCTGTTTATGGGATTTGGTTTTAAAAGGTGCCAGAACGAACGAGATATCATGTACGAACGAGATGATAGTTTAAGCAAAGTCAAACAGCATAAAAATTTTACGAAATATCGTCATATTACACTGTGAGTAAATGCAGGGGTGGTGATAGTGTCTGAGTAATCTTGTCACGTGAGAATGCCCGTCAACGTTCAATTGTTGTGCTATGGAGGGTATTGACGAATAGGTGATTGTAGACTGTTACAGCGCTCCACTTTTAAGAATAATGGAGTGTACGGTCCTTTCCCTATTTCTGGAAAGTAAACACAACGCTGCTGTCACGCTGCCCAGAAGTTTAGTTCACTTTTCAGGCTAACGTTTATGTCTTGTGTTAGGCATGAGACTTCAGACACGTTAATCATGGTGCCAAAAGTGTTCTGTTAGGCACTGTATGTATTAAAACGCAGAACTAAATTGCTTAAATAATCCCTGTTGAACACTTGACTTAGGCATGTAATTACACATGTTTTAACGTTCTGTCTTGTCTTTTGCGATGTGGCGCTGAAGATGAGCATCAGGCCCGACACCGGCGTGGAATAGTAAAATTTAAATCAATCCTACCATCTACTCGATGTCGACGTTTTAGTCACAATGAAGTTCTTGAAGGAATATACAGTCGTCTGTGATGCTTCCACCGTGGATTCTTTCTGCCAGCTTACATTGGATCCTTAATATGTGACACCAGTAGAAATTGAAACGGAACATTTTGGTGGTGTCCTTGCTGCCCATGATATAGCACAACAGACAAAAGATACACTCCTGGAAATGGAAAAAAGAACACATTGACACCGGTGTGTCAGACCCACCATACTTGCTCCGGACTCTGCGAGAGGGCTGTACAAGCAATGATCACACGCACGGCACAGCGGACACACCAGGAACCGCGGTGTTGGCCGTCGAATGGCGCTAGCTGCGCAGCATTTGTGCACCGCCGCCGTCAGTGTCAGCCAGTTTGCCGTGGCATACGGAGCTCCATCGCAGTCTTTAACACTGGTAGCATGCCGCGACAGCGTGGACGTGAACCGTATGTGCAGTTGACGGACTTTGAGCGAGGGCGTATGGTGGGCATGCGGGAGGCTGGGTGGACGTACCGCCGAATTGCTCAACACGTGGGGCGTGAGGTCTCCACAGTACATCGATGTTGTCTCCAGTGGTCGGCGGAAGGTGCACGTGGCCGTCGACCTGGGACCGGACCGCAGCGACGCACGGATGCACGCCAAGACCGTAGGATCCTACGCAGTGCCGTAGGGGACCGCACCGCCACTTGCCAGCAAATTAGGGACACTGTTGCTCCTGGGGTATCGGCGAGGACCATTCGCAACCGTCTCCATGAAGCTGGGCTACGGTCCCGCACACCGTTAGGCCGTCTTCCGCTCACGCCCCAACATCGTGCAGCCCGCCTCCAGTGGTGTCGCGACAGGCGTGAATGGAGGGACGAATGGAGACGTGTCGTCTTCAGCGATGAGAGTCGCTTCTGCCTTGGTTCCAATGATGGTCGTATGCGTGTTTGGCGCCGTGCAGGTGAGCGCCACAATCAGGACTGCATACGACCGAGGCACACAGGGCCAACACCTGGCATCATGGTGTGGGGAGCGATCTCCTACACTGGCCGTACACCACTGGTGATCGTCGAGGGGACACTGAATAGTGCACGGTACATCCAAACCGTCATCGAACCCATCGTTCTACCATTCCTAGACCGGCAAGGGAACTTGCTGTTCCAACAGGACAATGCACGTCCGCATGTATCCCGTGCCACCCAACGTGCTCTAGAAGGTGTAAGTCAACTACCCTGGCCAGCAAGATCTCCGGATCTGTCCCCCATTGAGCATGTTTGGGACTGGATGAAGCGTCGTCTCACGCGGTCTGCACGTCCAGCACGAACGCTGGTCCAACTGAGGCGCCAGGTGGAAATGACAAGGCAAGCCGTTCCACAGGACTACATCCAGCATCTCTACGATCGTCTCCATGGGAGAATAGCAGCCTGCATTGCTGCGAAAGGTGGATATACACTGTACTAGTGCCGACATTGTGCATGCTCTGTTGCCTGTGTCTATGTGCCTGTGGTTCTGTCAGTGTGATCATGTGATGTATCTGACCCCAGGAATGTGTCAATAAAGTTTCCCCTTCCTGGGACAATGAATTCACGGTGTTCTTATTTCAATTTCCAGGAGTGTATATTTCAGGGACGTTTTATTCGCAGCTGTAATTCATGCTCCGATGCAGGTGTCCATCGCTCTTTGGACATTTGCTATGATCCTTTTCTATCGCTATATTGTTTATGTTGTTATTTTTATGAAAAACTAAATATTCGTTTCGGCCATTACCTGTACACATTTAGGAGTAACTAAGGTCGTATAGAAAGGTGAGATGCTCAAACGGCAGATGTTCTGTCTGTTCGTTTAGACAACTGGAGTTTTTTGTGTAACGGCCATAAATAGTTTCTCGTCTAACATTCGTCCAGACAACCACAAATGAAGCTTGTAGTCTAATTTAAAAGAGAAAAACTACTTTGTGCCAACAGACATTAAATCATAGCACCATGCAGTTCTATGATTAACGAGCCCAATGTTTTACAGGAGGTCATAAGGGAAGATCTGCAGTGAACAGGTAGCGATGAAATGATTATATATCCACAGCTGCAGATTCCCGGAACAAGAAGTTGTTTATACTAAATCTTTAATGTTGTGGTACAGCTCCGATTAGCCTTGTATTTCAGACAAATCTGCAGTTGCCACTGCAGAAATAGGACATAGTTCGAACCTACAGTAGTTCAAAATATCAAACAGAGTAACGCACTGGGACCGACAAGTTATCTACAACTTGCATAGAAACCAGACTGAAGATATAAAGAGTCAAAGGAAATGAAAGTGAGGCAGTAATAAAAAGAGGAGAGAAAAAGGGTTGTAATCTGACTCCCATGTTATTTAATCTGTACGTAGAGGGGACCAAGAAGGAATACTGAAAATGGATTAAAATTGAGGGAAAAGAAACAAAAACTTTAAAATTTGCCCAGGATAGTATCGTTCTGCTGGAGATAACAAAAGACTTGGAACATTAGTTGAATGAAATTCATAGCGTCTTGAAAAGAATTTAGAAGATTGGCATCCACAAGCATAAGTCAAGAGTAATGGAGTGCAGTCTGTTTAAATTAGGCGGTGCTGAGATAATGAAATTAGAGAATGAGACACTAAAAGTAGAACAGGTTAGCTATTTGGACGACAAAATAACTGACGATAGACGGAGTAGATAGGGTATTAAGTGCAGACTGTCAATAGCGAGACAAAGAGAAATTTCTTAATATCGAATATAAATTTAAGGTACCTTTGTGGAGTGTAGTCTTGTACAAAAGTGAAACGTGGACAGTAAGCAGTATAGACGAGAAGAGAGAGAAGCTTTTCAAACGTGGTGCAATATAAGAATGCAGAAGACTGGATGGGTAGGTCGAAATAATGACGAGGTGCTGAATCGAATCGAGCAGAAAATAAATTTATGCAATAGCTAGGCTGAAAGAAGAGATCGGATGACAGGACTCGTCGTGAGACATTAAGGAATCGCCAGTTTGCTAAAGGAGAGAAATGTGTGTGTGGGGGGGGGGGGGGGAGGGGGGTACAACTTGTAGAGGGAGACTTAAGTTCCAGTACAGTAAGCAGGTTCGAATGGGTGTAGGTTGCAGTAGTTATGCAGAGATTAAGAGAGTTGCACAGGTAAGACTAACATAGAGAGCTAAACAACAGAAAACATTTCTTCAGGTAAAACTTCCGGGCAAAGAGTCCGTGGTTGGTGTATAATAGGGTCCTCACACGATCAATGTATAGCAATGTCGCAGGAGGGACAGTCAGTATTCAAATGTATGACAGGAATGTCCGATCGAAGCAAAAATGTGTAGTGAACTTGGGCTCTGAAATGTAGACCGTAAAAAGTTATGAGCAGCTCTTCATCTTCAATACCGCGAAACAAATCTCTTCTACTGCAAGAGCTTTGCTTTCCATATTTTTGGAGGAGATAGTATGGACAAAAACTAGAAAAAAATTGTGTGGTAAACATGTGCTCTATAATGCATCAATTAAGAGTTATGAGCAGTTGTTCAGAAAAAGAGATGTGTTTCACAGTAGCGAAGATGAACAAGGGCTCGTAGCTCTTAAAGTATGCATATTAGCGCCCATGTTTACCAGACAATTCTGCTTCGAGTGATCGTTCCTGTCACATCCATGAATATTGACTATTGCTTATGGGATACCCTGCATATTTCGCAATACTGGGTATTAAGCAATAATACGCTTCAGTATTGACCGTTCGCGCAATATACTGGATAAGATAGCAGAGCTTTAAAAATTGTACGGTGTAAGGGTGGTGTCGCGCAATACGCGGCAGTACCTGCCGAGACAGAGAGAAGTTCAATTTCCTCCGAAACAATTTCCGCAAAGAACCGAAAAAAGGAAATGACAAAGGATTAGAATCAGAAGTGTTGATTTTAATTGTACTGTAATAGATCTTAGTATTAAAAATTAAGCTCACCACATCTGTCGAGTGAGCACATGTTTATTTTCTTGCAACAGTTGTTACACCACAGACATAAGATCACAGAAGATTTCAACTAGTATATATTGTTGATTTTAATTGTACTGTAATAGATCTTAGTATTAAAAATTAAGCTCACCACATCTGTCGAGTGAGCACATGTTTATTTTCTTGCAACAGTTGTTACACCACAGACATAAGATCACAGAAGATTTCAACTAGTAATCAGTAAATAATTGTTTTATTCCATTTACAACAGCTGTTAAACTAGGGAAATACATAGAAAACAGCACATGTACGCGATAAATTACACAGTTCATTTGTTAAATGTGTAATTAGTCTTTTCTACGGTTTACGAATCTATATTGCCACGAATAAACCCCTGCTCAACTGAAATGTTCACTAGATGCTTTCGGACTTGCTTCACCTGTTCTGCGTAATGTCTACTTGGTTACGCGAGGCAAGCAACTCAATCGTAATACACGTGTGTTTCAGATCGTCGAGCGCCGACGTGTTCGTCATTAAGGCTGAATTCTAACTGACGCTTCCCGAAAATAAATATTGTGCAATATTACTGTGCCGTTCGCAGCCTCGGACAATATTGGTCAGTATACTGCGCGAGTGAGGGCCGCTTAAAACTATTTACTAAAATTTGACCCCCGTCTGTGAGAGACATCTTCAGAGATACAATTGGCCGCTACCACACTAAATACGCTAAAGAGCCAAAGAAATTGGTACACTTGTCTAATATCATGTAGGGCCCCCGCGAGCGTGCAGAAATGCAGCAAATCGATATGGCATGGACTCGACTAATGTCTGAAATAGTGTTGGAGGGAACTGACACCACGAATCCTGCAGAGTACGAGGAGGTGGAGATCTCTTCTGAACAACACGTTGCAAGGCATCCCACATATGCTCAATAATGTTCATGTCTGGTGAGTTTGGTAGCCAGCGGAAGTGTTTAAACTCAGAAGAGTGTTCCTGGAGCCACTGTGTAGCAATTCTGGACATGTGGTGTGTCGCATTGACCTGCTGGAATTGCCGAAGTCCGTCGGAATACGCAATGGACATGAATGGTTGCAGCTGATCAGACAGGATGCTTACGTACGTCTCACCTATCAGAGTCGTATCTATAGGGTGAAAAGTATTTAAACCGACAAACTCTGGGAGGTTGTAGGGGACATCAAAACAAATGTTTTTCCCTAATGTCATTTTTTCCTATGAGGAGTATTTAAACCGGCAGAGGAAGATTCCTCTGGCGGCAAATTAATTGAACCAACAAACACTTTTCCATTTTTTTATGACCAAGAGACAACACATTAACACAACACAATTTCAATTACAGTAGATTTTCAAAAATGTCTCTATTGACAGGTAAACAAAGGTTACACTGTCGGATCATGTTCTGTCTGACGCAGGCAAAAACATCAAGTGTGTCCTGAATTGCTCCCCACAAAAAAAGTGGGGATCGAGCAGGCTATGGTACAGAACCACCTCTGCCAACCCACGTGTGTGGGAACCGTCGGTCCAGGAATCGACGCACACGACGACTGAAATGTGCCGGCGCCCCGTCATATTGAAACCACATGCGTTGTCTTGTAGGGAGCGGGACGTCTTCCAGCAATTCTAGCAATGCTCTAGCGAGAAAATTGTAATAGTGCCTGCCATTTAATGGCCTAGGTGCCAGATACAGCCCAATTAAACAGTCCCCAACAACACCGACCCACACATTAACGAAGAACCGCACTTGATGAGCGCTAGTGACTGTGGCATGCGGGTTATCCTCACTCCAAACATGCGAATTGTGCATGTTGAAGATTCCATCACGCCCGAACGTTGCTTAATCGGTAAACAAGACAGAGGTTGGAAATGTAGGATGCATTTCACAGTGTTCCAGGTACCACTGCGAAAACTGTGACCTGGATAGATAATCAGCTGGTTCCAGGTTGCGGACACGCTGTAAGTGAAATGGATGTAACAATTGCTCTCGAAGGACTGTTCTTACACTCGTCTGATTCGTCCCCATTTTACTTGTAATTTCACGAGTGCTGATTGAAGGATCCCGCTCCACATGCTACAAGACAGCTTCCTCAAATTGCAGCGTTCTTACCGTGCGATGGCGTCCCTGTCCAGGTAATCTGCTAAATGATCCGGTCTCACGCAGACATTGGTACACAGCAGCAAAGGTCGTATGATGCGGGATACGGCGATTAGGATATTGTTGTCGATAAACCCGCTGTGCAGCTCGTCCGTTGTGGTGCGCTACGTAGTACGCACCAACCATATCAGTGTACTCACTCCAGATGTATCGTTCCATTAGTAAACAGAGACAATGTACTACTACACTGGTGGACAGCAGTTGCCTACAACTGAAGAGCGTAATACGCCCTCTAACAACTGAAGATCGTAATACGGGCTCTAACAACTGAAGAGCGTAATACGGCCTCCACCGGTTTAAATAATCCTCATAGCAAAAAATTAGGGAAAAATATTTGTTTTGATATCCCCTACAACCTCCCAAAGTTTGTCGGTTTAAATACTTTTCACCCTGTAGACATATCAGGGGTCTCATATCACTCCAGCTGCACACGGCCTACACCATTACAGAGCCTCCACCAGCTCGAACAGTCCCCTGCTGAATTGCAGGGTCCAAGAATTCATGAGGTTGTCTCCATACCCGTACACGTCCATCCGCTCGATATAATTTGGAACGAGACTCGTCCGACCAGGCAACAAGTTTCCAGTCATCAACAGTCTAGTGTCAGAAGGGTTGACTTCTGTCACGCTGAACGATTCTCTTCAGTCGTCGTCGGTCCTGTTCTTGCAGGATCTTTTCCCGGGCGCAGCGATGGGCGATTCCTGATATTCACGGTACACTCGTGAAATAGTCGTACGGGAAAATCCCCACTTCATCGCTACCTCGGAGACGTTGTGTCCCATCGCTCGTGCGCCGACTATAACAGCACGTTCAAAATCGCTTAAATCTTGATAATATGCCATGTTAGCAGCTGTAACTGATCTAACAACTGCACCAGACACTTGTTGTCTTATACGAGGTGCATTCAAGTTCTAAGGCCTCCGATTTTTTTTCTCTGGACTGGAAAGAGATAGAAACATGCGCATTGTTTTAAAATGAGGCCGCGTTCATTGTCAATACGTCCCAGAGATGGCAGTACCGTACGGCAGATGGAATTTTGCCGCCAGCGGAGAGAATGAGAACTGTTTTAAATACTTAAAATGGCAAAGATTTCCTTACTTGAACAGTGTGCAATCATTCGTTTTCTGAATTTGTATGATGTGAAACCAATTGAAATTCATCGACAGTTGAAGGAGACATGTGGTGATGGAGTTATGGATGTGTCGAAAGTGCGTTCGTGGGAGCGACAGTTTAATGAAAGCAGAACATCGTGTGGCAACAAACCGAAACAACCTCGGGCTCGCACAAGCCGGTCTGACGACATGATCGAGAAAGTGGAGAGAATTGTTTTGGGGGATCGCCGAACGACTGTTGAACAGAACGCCTCCAGAGTTGGCATTTCTGTGGGTTCTGTGCACACAATCCTACATGACGACCTGCAAATGCGAAAAGTGTCATCCAGGTGGGTGCCACAAATGCTGACGGACGACCACACGGCTGCCCGTGTGGCATGTTGCCAAGCAATGTTGACGCGCAACGACAGCATGAATGGGACTTTCTTTTCGTCGGTTGTGACAATGGATGAGACGTGGATGCCATTTTTCAATCCAGAAACAAAGCACCAGTCAGCTCAATGGAAGCACACACATTCACCGCCACCAAAAAAATTTCGGGTAACCGCCAGTGCTGAAAAAATGGTGGTGTCCATGTTCTGGGACAGCGAGGGCGTAATCCTTACCCATTGCGTTCCAAAGGGCACTACGGTAACAGGTGCATCCTACGAAAATGTTTCGAAGAACAAATTCCTTCCTGCACTGCAACAAAAACGTCCGGGAAGGGCTGCGCGTGTGCTGTTTCACCAAGACAACGCACCCGCACATCGAGCTAACGTTACGCAACAGTTTCATCGTGATAACAACTTTGAAGTGATCCCTCATGCTCCCTACTCACCTGACCTGGCTCCTAGTGACTTTTGGCTTTTTCCAACAATGAAAGACATAATCCGTGGCCGCACATTCACCAGCCGTGCTGCTATTGCCTCAGCGATTTTCCAGTGGTCAAAACAGACTCCTAAAGAAGCCTTCGCCGCTTCCATGGAATCATGGCGTCGGCGTTGTGAAAAATGTGTACGTCTGCAGGGCGATTACGTCGAGAAGTAACGCCAGTTTCATCGATTTCGGGTGAGTAGTTAATTAGAAAAAAAATCGGAGGCCTTAGAACTTGAATGCACCTCGTATAGGCGTTGCCGACCGCAGCGCCGTGTTTTGCCTGTTTACATATCTCTGTATCTGAATACTCGTGCCTATACCAGTTTCTTTGGGCTTCGGTATAGCAGAGAGAGGAGGTGGGCGGCTGTGCAGCTGGCTTGCCCGGGCCGCGGCTGCGCCGTGTGGATGCGGCTGGCCGGGGGCCGCGAGTGTAGGCCAGGCACGCGGCCTGGGGTCAGTGGGGCACAGCCTGGTCCCGGGGGCCAGCTCGCCGCGCGCTCGGCCCCCTCCTTTCTCCAGCTCCGGAAGGACACCACGTAAGAGATCGCCGCACTGTAAGCAGCTCTGTGTCTCGCAAGAGAACATTCTCCCTCTCGTACGGCAAACAAAACAATGTCGAGTGTCATAAAACAAATATTGGCCCTGCAGGAAGACCTGCACATCACTGACTATTAATAAAATGGTTCAAATGGCTCTGAGCACTATGGGACTTAACATCTGTGGTCATCAGTCCCCCAGAACTTAGAACTACTTAAACCTAACTAACCTAAGGACATCACACACATCCATGCCCGAGGCAGGATTCGAACCTGCGACCGCAGCAGTCGCGCGGTTCCGGATTGAGCGCCTAGAACCGCTCGGCCACCGTGGCCGGCGACTATTAATACTCAACAGAAATAAACGCCACGTATTAAGCATAAATGGTAGTAGATGTCAGTTACCGTTCGATTATTAGACTATAAGCAATAAATTACTGTAAACAGTAATACAGTAGAACCTCGCTAATCCGTTCCCTAGGAGATCGGCAGCATAGTCGGAACGCAAAGAGGTCGGAATATCAGAGAAACACTTTTATAAACCCATAACATCAAAATACACTAAAGTAAAATTTTGATTTTCACCTCGAAATACGATCTGAAATATTGTTCCGTTATAAAACAGTAAATAAACGAAAAGAAATCGTCGATACAAAAAAATATTAAACGAAAGTGTAATGTACAGTAGTGCCAGTACTGTTTAATAAGTCTGCATCACACGGTAAGATGATGTTTCTGTGAGTGAAAGTCCGTACGTACCACATTATTGTACTGCAGTGACACACAACTGGATCATTTTGTGCAGGAAGAGTTCTTATATGGAAGAAGCATTTTATAGGTTAAGCCAGATTCATGGATATTATACACTAGATCAAAAATCGGCTTAAACTCTTTAGCTAAGTTTTCAAATTTCGGAACAAATTCACTGGCAGCTGTTTCATCTACTTCTACATCTACACCTACATGATTACTCTGCAATTCACATTTAAGTGCTTGGCAGAGGGTTCATCGAACCACAATCATACTATCTCTCTACCATTCCACTCCCGAACAGCGCGCGGGAAAAACGAACACCTAAACCTTTCTGTTCGAGCTCTGATTTCTCTTATTTTATTTTTATGATCGTTCCTACCTACAATCGCACCAAAAAGTATTGGCACACGTGCGTATTTATCGTTGCTGGTTACAAACGCCGCACTTTCCGGTACACAGTACATGTACGTGCTACCTCACATACCAGACATTACAATTCTGCCCATAGTGCCTACCATTAACAAAGAAATGCAGTGTTATGGGCAAACACGTATCTCCTCTGCACACAAAAAGTATTGGCACAGAGCATGGCATCTCGGTATATTGCTGGGTTTTCAGGTACCGGAACGCCATCTGCTGACACATTAGACACTGCGTGTTGTTGACGGCCCGGTCGCCAGTATGTTGCTGTAGTGCGCGATAGTGGTCAGCATGGGGCCGAAGAAGAAGGAACATTCAGTGGCGTTGCGTGAGAGAGTGGTATTGCTCCATTCACAAGGGAGAAGCTATCGACAAATCGGAGCAGAGGTGTCTGTGAGCTACACCACGGTAAGAGCCATCATTCAGAAATATAAAGAGACTGGAACAACAGTGAATAAGTGTCGTCCTGGACGTCCAAAAGTGCTTACAACCCGAGAGCGTCGCCATATCATCGCACTTGCTCGGAAGGAACCTGCTACAAGTGCAGCAACTATTGCTGAGATTGTTCAGACAACGTCCGACAAGACGGTTAGTGTTCAGACTATACGAAATGTGTTGAATGAGGCTGACATGCATGGACGTTCTCCCAGGAAGAAGCCATACATTTCGGAAATTAACCGGCAGAAACGCCTGCAGTTTGCCAAGGACTACATCAGCAAGCCGATGGAGTTTTGGAACACTGTGATATTTAGCGACGAATCGAAGTTCAATGTGTTCGGATTTGATGCAAGAAAGAAAATTTGGCGCAAGCCGAATACGCACCTCGACATCAAACACATGCATCCCACAGTCAAACACGGTGGGGGCGGTATCATGGTCTGGGGCTGTATGGCGGCTTCCGGCGTTGGAAATCTAGCTGTAATTCACGGCACAATGGATCATATGAGATACATTGACGTGTTGCGAGGTAATTTACACGCTAGTGCACAGAAATTGGGCCTTACTGGGGTGTTTCAGTTCCAGCAAGACAACGACCCAAAACATACCGCCATGAAAACCCGGGAGTGGTTACTGTACAATGCCCCCAGAAGGGTTCTAACACCACCTCAGAGCCCTGATTTGAACCCCATTGAGAACCTGTGGGCTCATCTTGACACACAAGTCAGAAAAAGGCGTCCGTCCGGTAAAAACGACTTGGAGAAAGTGCTCCTGGAGGAATGGTCGAAAATTACCCCTGATATCACCCGGAATTTAATACAAAGCATTCCTAGGCGTTTACGTGCTGTTATAGATGCTAAAGGGATGCACACTAGCTATTAGATGGTGAACATCAATGAAGAAAACGAACACACTGTCCGATTCATATGCGTGTGCCAATACTTTTTTGGGTGCAGAAGAGCGATGTTTTTTTTCATGACACTGTATGTTACTTTAAGGACAGGTGATTTTGACATATTTGTAAACTATGTAATGTAAGGTGTCACATGTATGGGTTCTGTTCTGAAATATATGTTTCGTTTAACCTACAACCACTAAAATGTAACTGTGCCAATACTTTTTGGTGCGATTGTATGTAGGTTGGGCTCAACAAAATATTTTCGCATTCGGAAGAGAAAGTTGGTGACTGAAATTTCGTAAATAGATCTCGCCGCGACGAAAAACGTCTTTGCTTTAATGACTTCCATCCCAACTCGCGTATCATATCTGCCACACCTTTTGCCCTATTAAGTGATAATACAAAACGAGCTGCCCTTTTTTGCACCCTTTCGATGTCCTCCATCAATCCCACCTGGTAAGGATCCCACACCGAGCAGCAATATTCTAACAGAGGACGAACGAGTGTAGTGTAACCTGTCTCTTTACTGGACTTGTTGCATCTTCTAAGTGTCCTGCCAATGAAACGCAACCTTTGGCTCGCCTTCCCCACAATATTATCTATGTGGTCTTTCCAACTGAAGTTGTTCGTAATTTTAACACCCAGGTACTTAGTTGAATTGACAGCCTTGAAAATTGTACTATTTATCGAGTAATCGAATTCCAACGGATTTCTTTTGGAATTCATGTGGATCACCTCACACTTTTCGTTATTTAGCGTCAACTGCCACCTGCCACACCATACAGCAATCTTTTCTAAATCGCTTTACAACTGATACTGGTCTTCGGATGACCTTACTAGACCATAAATTACAGCATCATCTGCGAACAACCTAAGAGAACTGCTCAGATTGTCACCCAGGTCATTTACATATATCAGGAACAGCAGAGGTCCCAGGACGCTTCCCTGGGGAACACCTGATTTTACTTCAGTTTTACTCGATGATTTGCCGTCTATTACTACGAACTGCGACCTTCCTGACAGGAAATCACGAATCCAGTCGCACAACTGAGACGATACCCCATAGGCCCGCAGCTTGATTAGAAGTCGCTTGTGAGGAACTGTGTCAAAAGCTTTCCGGAAATCTAGAAATACCGAATCAATTTGAGATACCCTGTCGATAGCGGCCATTACTTCGTACGAATAAAGAGCTAGCTGCGTTGCACAAGAACGATGTTTTCTGAAACCATGCTGATTACGTATCAATAGATCGTTCCCTTCGAGGTGATTCATAATGTTTGAATACAGTATATGCTCCAAAACCCTACTGCAAACCGACGTCAATGATATAGGTCTGTAGTTCGATGGATTACTCCTACTACCCTCCTTAAACACTGGTGCGACCTGCGCAATTTTCTGATCTGTAGGTACAGATGTATCGGTGAGCGAGCGGTTGTATATGATTGCTATGTAGGGAGCTATTGTATCAGCGTAATCTGAAAGGAACCTAATCGGTATACAATCTGGACCTGAAGACTTGCCCGTATCAAGCGATTTGAGTTGCCTCGCAACCCCTAAGGTATCTACTTCTAAGAAACTCATGCAAGCAGCTGTTCGTGTTTTTAATTCTGGAATATTCCATTCGTCTTCCCTGGTGAAAGAATTTCGGAAAACTGCGTTCAATAACTCCGCTTTAGCGGCACAGTCGTCGGTAACAGTACCATCGGCACTGCGCAGCGAAGGTATTGACTGCGTCTTGCCGCTTGTGTACTTTACATACGACCAGAATTTCTTCGGATTTTCTACCAAATTTCGAGACAATGTTTCGTTGTGGAACCTATTAAAGGCATCTCACTTTGAAGTCCGTGCCAAATTTCGCTCGTCAGTAAATTTTAGCCGATCTTCGGGATTTCACGCTCTTCTGAACTTCGCATGCTTTTTCCATTGCCTCTGCAACAGCGTTCGGACCTGTTTTGTTTCGTCAGCAGACAGCTTCTCGCTGGAAATGGTTACATTTTAGAATCTCGTGTAGTTTTTTCCACCGTTGTGGCCAACTTTCACTCGCTGTAAACACTTCATTTTCATTGTCTCCGTCTAATTTTTCACAGAAAAAACAGTGCCTTTTCTTTTATGACTGATCCAGACAACAGAGTACCTTTTCGTCTCTCCTGTTCAAATCTCACCCACAAAGCATTACCTAGAATTTCACTTTTAAGCTTCTTCAAAGTCCTGCGTTTTCAATAATTTCTCATCGTCAATCATCATTGTATGACTTTCAAGAGTTATATCTCTTCTCCAGTCTTTAACATTATTATGCCAACCCTACCTCGCCGGCCAGAGTGGCTTAGCGGTTCTAGGCGCTACAGTCTGGAGTCGCGCGATCGCTACGGTCGCAGGTTCGAATCCTGTGATGTCCTTAGGTTAGTTAGGTTTAAGTAGTTCTAAGTTCTAGGGGACTGATGACCTCAGAAGTTAAGTCCCATAGTGCTCAGTGCCATTTGAACCATTTTTGAACCAACCCTACCTCACTTGCAATGTTTTAAAGAGACTTGCCTTTGTCTTACCTTTCATGCACTTTAAATTTCTCCGCTAAGACAGCGTTGCACGTTTACGTTTAGTTCATGCCATAATTTAGTTTTACACACTTTAATATGTAAGAAGAACACTATCAGTAATTTATAATTCAAATGCGCGCTCAATAACACTTATTGCTCGAGTTAGAAACAAATTATTTCGTACTAAAACTCATCGAACTCCCGCGCCTATCATCGGTCAGCTACTTACTGATCCATATCGCAGACGCTGAGTCATCGACAATTGCAAACAAATACCGAAAGTGTCATGGGCGGACTGCGCGGGGACTCAGAGCATCCGATGTCGGATTAGCGACGTTCTACCGTAACTGTAAAACACCTAAGGGAACGCCGGCAGTAGTGGCCGAGCGGTTCTAGGCGCTACAGTCTGGCACCGCGCGACCGCTACGGTCGCAGGTTCGAATCCTGCCTCGGGCATGGATGTGTGTGATGTCCTTAGGTTAGTTAGGTTTAAGTAGTTCTAAGTTCTAGGGGACTGATGACCTCAGAAGTTAAGTCCCATAGTGCTCAGAGCCATTTGAACCTCAGGGAACGCCCATTAATTGCGTGAAGTGGGGGAACCGCCATCCCTCGCACGTGGGGCCTATCCTATAATTTTTAAATAATTAAATTTATTTCATATGTTCATGTTTTTGCTTCATACCACTAAAAATACCTATAAGATTGCTCAGAATTAATTTTATAAAACAAAATGTGTACGCTATAAAAATGGATAGTCTCTGAATGTTATCTGTCATTTGGCACTTTCAACACAATTAATTAAACTCGTTATAGTGCACCTTAAACGTAGTTATCATTTCCGCATCCAATTTCACAGAAAAAATGTAATACGTAGAGTTGGAAAGTGTATTGAACAGTGTTTTTAACACGTTATTAAAAACAGTTTATCTTAAATACGGCACCCTGAGAAGTATTCGGACGGACAGACAAACAGACAGACAGACAGACAAGCGGAAAAAAAAAATTCCGCGAAAATGGTCTGAACTGTTATGATGGGTCCCTAAAGAATTTACCTTTTATTGATATATTATATACATTAAATGTGATTGAACTTTATCTACTTTGTACACGAGAGACAACGTTCTTTGTGTTTTCCGTTGAATTGAATTATTACGAATCTTTTCAATCTCTTGATTTACGAGTATATGATCACTAAGAGAATTCTGGACTGTGAACTTCAGCTTATCTTCCTTCCACAGACGATTAAGTTCTCGGTATGCCGCTTAACTTGGTATGACCGCATAAAACTAGATGTATATCACGTACTCTTATAATTTAAAAATAACTGAATACTGCGTGCATAAACAGACGAGCCCTACTTTGAATCTAATGCTATACTTAGCACCTCACAACATGGGTTCATGTCCACCTTTTCTCCACTCAAAGCAGTTCAGAGCTTGGTAACAAAAATATAAAATCGTTTTGAAGATAAAGAGATATTCTGTGTAACACTATTGGACCTAAGGAAAGCATTTAGTATGGTCCCCAAAAATATTCTTCTCTGATAATTCCACCACTGTGGAGTGCAGTATCACTTTTACAAAACTAAATAGTCAGTGAAGATAAATAATCAAATGTCAGATTACCTACCGCCTACGAAATGTGTACCTCACGTATCTGCTCATGGACCTTTCCTATTCATCATTTATACACTCCTGGAAATTGAAATAAGAACACCGTGAATTCATTGTCCCAGGAAGGGGAAACTTTATTGACACATTCCTGGGGTCAGATACATCACATGATCACACTGACAGAACCACAGGCACATAGACACAGGCAACAGAGCATGCACAATGTCGGCACTAGTACAGTGTATATCCACCTTTCGCAGCGATGCAGGCTGCTATTCTCCCATGGAGACGATCGTAGAGATGCTGGATGTAGTCCTGTGGAACGGCTTGCCATGCCATTTCCACCTGGCGCCTCAGTTGGACCAGCGTTCGTGCTGGACGTGCAGACCGCGTGAGACGACGCTTCATCCAGTCCCAAACATGCTCAATGGGGGACAGATCCGGAGATCTTGCTGGCCAGGGTAGTTGACTTACACCTTCTAGAGCACGTTGGGTGGCACGGGATACATGCGGACGTGCATTGTCCTGTTGGAACAGCGAGTTCCCTTGCCGGTCTAGGAATGGTAGAACGATGGGTTCGATGACGGTTTGGATGTACCGTGCACTATTCAGTGTCCCCTCGACGATCACCAGTGGTGTACGGCCAGTGTAGGAGATCGCTCCCCACACCATGATGCCGGGTGTTGGCCCTGTGTGCCTCGGTCGTATGCAGTCCTGATTGTGGCGCTCACCTGCACGGCGCCAAACACGCATACGACCATCATTGGCACCAAGGCAGAAGCGACTCTCATCGCTGAAGACGACACGTCTCCATTCGTACCTCCATTCACGCCTGTCGCGACACCACTGGAGGCGGGCTGCACGATGTTGGGGCGTGAGCGGAAGACGGCCTAACGGTGTGCGGGACCGTAGCCCAGCTTCATGGAGACGGTTGCGAATGGTCCTCGCCGATACTCCAGGAGCAACAGTGTCCCTAATTTGCTGGGAAGTGGTGGTGCGGTCCCCTACGGCACTGCGTAGCATCCTACGGTCTTGGCGCGCATCCGTGCGTCGCTGCGGTCCGGTACCAGGTCGACGGGCACGTGCACCTTCCGCCGACCACTGGCGACAACATCGATGTACTGTGGAGACCTCACGCCCCACGTGTTGAGCAATTCGGCGGTACGTCCACCCGGCCTCCCGCATGCCCACTATACGCCCTCGCTCAAAGTCCGTCAACTGCACATACGGTTCACGTCCACGCTGTCGCGGCATGCTACCAGTGTTAACGACTGCGATGGAGCTCCGTATGCCACGGCAAACTGGCTGACACTGACGGCGGCGGTGCACAAATGCTGCGCAGCTAGCGCCATTCGACGGCCAACACCGCGGTTCCTGGTGTGTCCGCTGTGCCGTGCGTGTGATCATTGCTTGTACAGCCCTCTCGCAGTGTCCGGAGCAAGTATGGTGGGTCTGACACACCGGTGTCAATGTGTTCTTTTTTCCATTTCCAGGAGTGTATAAATGATTGATTCACAGATGTGCCTCGCGGGCAGATGAGACAACACTGATCACATGTGATACCAACCTTGAAATCGCGTAACACAGTGTGGAGGTATACGTAGTACAGAAAAATGACAGAAAAACTGAAGACATCATATCCCGTCCGAGTTCTTCCACTCTTGACAGTACAACAGTCGAAGTCTTAGGATTTCACATGGATCAAAAACTCATCTGGGATACCCACACAGGGGAATTATATGACAGACCAGCAGGGGCGTTTAATCATCCGTCTACTCCACAAGCTGAGGAGCAGTGTCAGTAAACAACTCCTATTATACGCATATTTCGCATTAGCCCACTATCATCTGAGTTATGGATTTCTACTAAGGGGTGTTCAAATAGCAAAAGGAAGCTATCAGGTACAGTTCAGGACCTAGCTCACATGAATAGTGTAGGGTTTATTTCGATCATCTTAATGTAATCGTCATGACAGTTCCTAGTCTGTACATCAATAACTGCCTTGTCTCTATTAAAGGAAACCTAAATATGAGCTAAGGAGGTCGATCGATTCCTGAGTATTTCTCGTTATTCAGGATTCCATTACATCATATTATTAGCAGGCTGGGTTATTAGAAGAAACACAATACCCAACCGAGAGCGACTCGTTTCGTCACCGGGTCGCGTAGTAAGCACCAGAACTTTATGGACATGCTCAACAACTCCAGTGGCCGACTCTACGAAAGAGGCGTTGCGCATCTAGAAGTGGTTTACTGTTGAAATTCCGACAGTGTACTCTCCAATAACAAAATGTTAATATATTACTATATCGAAAAATGACCACAGTGAGATAAACAGAGAAATCAAAGTTCATACAGGGGTTTACCGACAGTCGCTGTTCCCACACAGTATTCGCGAGTGGAAAAAGGAAAGTGGGCAGTAAGAGAGGTAATGTAAGTATTCTCCGCCACCAGGTGGCTTGTAGAGTATGGACGTAGATGGATATCTGAGCCTAGAAATTTTTTTGTCCGGTTGTGAGAGTCGAACGTAGCAAATAAACAAGGGGCGTTTAATAAGTAATGCAATACATGTTTTTCTGAAGGCAGGTTGGTTTTATTCAGGACTCCATTACACCATATTATTCCCTACTCATTTGGATAGAAAACTCTGTTTTTCAACCTAATCTCCGTTCAGTGCGACGGCCTTACGCCACCTGACTGGGAAGGCCTGTATCCACATGGCAACACTCTACTTGTCAATGTCGGAGCCAACGTCTTGCCGCATCAATAACCTCCACATCGCCCACGTACTGCTTCCAGTGGAGTGCGTCCTTTATTGGGCCAAGTAAATGGAAGTCGGGAGGTGCGAAGTCCTGGCTGTAGGACGGATGAGGAATAACAGCCCAATAAAGTTTTGTGGACGAATGTGTCAGCGCTATCAACAGAGACGTCCAGTTGAGAAGCGAGGTGGTGCTCAACGACTCACCGTGCTTTTGTTCACTGTAAGGTCTCCGTAGATATTCTGCCAGTGCCTATGAATATCTGCGATGCTCTGTTTTTGCGCCAAAATAAAGTCAAAGCCAGCTCTCTGCTCGGAAAGCACCTCTGTTAGAGACGCCATTTTGAAGGCTACGTATAGCGCCGCCAGCTATCGGAACTTCATGAAACTATAGGAGCTGAAGCGGGGATATTCCTCGATGTCCCATAATGAATTCTGCATTTCTGCAACTGAAATTAGCCGAGAAAAAAGTGTTGCATTACTTATCAAACACCGCTCGTATTACACTCGTATGAAAGTCTTGCTATCAGGCTGGATGGACTTGGTTATACGAAATTTTCATGAAAGGCGTGTTTTAAAAAATTGTTCAAATGGCTCTGAGTACTATGGGACTTAACTTCTGAGGTCATCAGTCCCCTAGAACTTAGAACTACTTAAACCTAACGAACCTAAGGACATCACACACATCCATGCCCAAGGCAGGATTCGAACCTGCGACCGTAGCGGTCGCGCGGTTCTGAACTGTAGCGCCTAGAACCTCTCGGCCACCCAGGCCGGCAAAGGTGTGTTTTAGCAACTCGCAAACGATTATCCGTAGGGTGTCCGCTCCCGGTAGCTGAGTGGTCAGCGTGACAGAATATCAATCCTAAGGGCCCAGGTTCCATTCCCGGCTGGGTCGGGTGTTGTGTTGTCCCATTCATCATCCTTTCTTTCCCACAGACGCGCCAGTCGCCGAAGTAGCGTTAAATCGAAAGACTTGCACCCGGCGAACGGTCTACCCGACGGGAGGCTCTAGTCACACGACGTTTATTTATTTATTCGTAGGGTAGGCACATGGTTAACTTCGGTTTATTTGGAGAGTTCTGAGAAACTGTACCGCATCGCTAAACGAGACTGCAAATAGAACGCTTGTGAAATTCCATTCTCGAGTATTTGGGATCCCCACCAGGCAGGATTAAACGGGTACATCGTTATTCATGGGTATCTCAAGGCTTACAGAAGCCGACTGCACGGAATCTATAAGGCAAACAGAAAATACACATACAGTGGATAGAGCATTTCTTCAAGTTTTTAACGCACGTTACAGGCGATGAATACGGGCGCCGTTTGTGACACGACAAACGTCCATACATCACTGAAGTCGCAGATACGAATAGGCTGGGAAGGCGCTACATAGTACGCTTTGGAAATCAGTTCATTAGGATGTCTATCTGCAGGCGCGAGTTAGAATTTTTTTGGAGATTTGTGGTAAGTTCCTATGGGACCAAAGTGCGGGCGTCATCGGTCCCTATGCTTACACACTATTTAATGTAACTTAAACTAACTTACGCTAAGGACAACACACACCCATGCCCGAGGGAGGACTCGAACCTCCGACGGAGGCACCCGCGCGAACCGTGACAAGGCGCCCAAGACCGCGCGGCTACCGCGCGGCTGTGAGTTAGACTGATGGTACACTACACAGCAGATAATTTGTTTACATGTTTTCATGTATTGCACGCCTGATTCCTAGTGCAACTACGCCACGGCGGGTATTACGAATCGAGAGAAATACTTTATCCATCGGGGCGTTACTTTTCTATATGGCTTGAGGTTTTCACGTAGTCGTCTTCCGAAATCCCGGACTTTCGTGTAACCCTGTACATCGAAGCAATTCAGGGGCGCTGCTAGACGTGTTGATTCGAAACCTTAGAGGAAAGAAGACGGTCTTTTCGGGAAACGGTTTTCAGCAAATTTAGACAGCTAGTAGCATTACTGACAGAGGGCAGAACGATTCTGCTACCTCCAATCATCTTCTCTCGTTATGATAAAACAAGAGAAAGTAGTAATCACACAATGAGTGGAACCGTCTATAAGTTAGACCAAACAAGTATAATCACCATGCTTTCTTGACGACTTTTTTTTTAGCATTCTGTGACTATCGTTCCTGTAATAGCATCACAGTCTTTAATTGCTCTCTCATAAACGACGCACTGGAAGAGCCATTTCTGTGTCTAGCCAGGATGTCTAAAATACGCTGCATGACGAAAAAAAATGAAGCATCCAGAAGAAATGGTCGGATGTCAATGTAACTTCGTAAATGTATACACCATTGGCGGGTATCTAAATAATTAGGTTCGCAGTTCCCCGCGAGAGGCACAACGGTTCAAATGGCTCTGAGCACTATGGGACTTTACATCTGAGGTCATCAGTCCCCTAGAACTTAGAGCTACTTAAACCTAACAGGATTCGAACCTGCGACCGTAGCGGTCGCGCGGTTCCAGACTGAAGCGCCTAGAAACGCTCGACCACATCGGCCGGCAGCAGAACGGTCGACGGGACGTTAAACCCTAATATTCTTTCCTTCCTCTCTCTGCTCTCTCTGACCTAGATGCATGCACTGATTCGATTGGGAAGATTGTTATAAAGCCGTTAGTCGTGTCCTCAGGCAAGTTGGCCACTGGAATGCATAAATGTTGCTCGTACTTAATGTTTACCTGGCCGACATCGAGGTCATTACACTATCCTACTTTACAGAGCAGACAAGACCCCGAACCCCAAGTTCTGTGAAGAGTCATGGACGTCCAACCATTTATCGCCTAGTGGAGGTTTCACAGTCCTTCTACCTCTTTCCGTAGGTGCTCACGACAGGAGCTCGTGAACATTTGACCAGCTTCGCCGTTTTCGAGGTATTCGTTGACAGGATCTGCGTATAATAACCTGCCCTTTGTCAGTTGCTTATCTCAACGAATTTCCCCTTTTGCAGCCCATATGTTCGCTAGGTTGGTCCCTCGTCCGTGTATGCTCCGCTTACACACTTTTGTTACCGCGTTACGTGCCCGCAACGCCATCAGTTGGCATCCAACGTCGCGGTGGGCAGTGATCATAATGTTTTGGCTCATCAGTCTATATCTTACGGATAGCCGGCCGCGGTGGTCGAGCGGTTCTAGGCGCTTCAGTCCGGAACCGCGCGACTGCTACGGTCGCAGGTTGGAATCCTGCCTCGAGCATGGATGTGTGTGATGTCATATGCTTCAAATGGCTCTGAGCACTATGGGACTTAACTTCTGAGGTCATCAGTCCCCTAGAACTCAGAACTACTTAAACCTAACTAACCTAAGGACATCACACACATCCATGCCCGAGGCAGGATTCGAACCTGCGACCGTAGCGGTCGCGCAGCTCCAGACTGTAGCGCCTAGTACCGCTCGGCCACTCGGCTGGCATTGTGATGTCCTTGGGTTAGTTAGGTTTAAGTAGTTCTAAGTTCTAGGGGACTGATGACCTCAGATGTTAAGTCTCATAGTGCTCAGAGCCATTTGAACCATTTTCTTACGGACACAAGAATTATCTTCCATTGCTCCATAGACATTTCACTGAAAGTGTCTCCAGCAGAGTTTACTACTTACTAAATACATCTGAAGTGTAGTGTTGCAGTTTTATTCAAACTGTAAATTCTTTTGCTAATCAGTGTATCTTCGTGGACTGTGTGATGGAATGTCTAGTACAGATAGGTGCGGTAACTTTTATTTAAGACGGCTTCAAGATTACTTAATGCTCTGCTAAGTGACTGTTTGCCAGTAACTTCAAACAACTTGTATATTACAAAAGAGCTGTAGAATTGCACGAAATTACTCCTCTTTTCTGCAAAGTCTGTTGGAGCTGTCACTCGGCAGGTCCCATACAAGTCTACAACATACAAAATGTACCACCACGCTCAGTATGGAAAACGGCAGCACATCAGCTAAATAAGTAGATAGTGATTTTAACTTGCGCTCGGTCGTTAAAATGGCTGGCCAGGCAGCGGCGCGTGGCACTGCGTTCGCTTTATTGGCCTCGTTGGCCTGTAAATATTGTCACGATCGATCCGAGCTACCTAATTACTCACCCATCACACTGCAGTTACGCGCAGCAGTATTTTCTGTACTATCCAGACGAGAACACCGCTTAAAACGACTTCATAGCCCTTTTACCTTCATTTAACACCCTTTCTTTACCGATAAGTTCCTTTAACAATATTTGTTCACTGTGAGAACCGAAATACAACTGGAGCTGTTTCCTAAACAGGACGGAAATTTTTGCAAAATGACACAACCGAGTATCTGTTTCCTGTTTTAAAATGAGAACGCTTCCACCTATGAAATGAAACCATAGAGTACTGCGTCTAAGCTAATATTGAGCGATATTATAACAACGGCCATGTCATTAGTTCGAAACGGAATATTACGATCGAGTCTCATGAGAGTTTTTGAGTGTAGCATGCCCATGCCAGCTGGGTTGTTATGTCGTGTGGATGGTTTTGATGTTTGCTTGTGCAATGTGTCTGTGTTGTTAACGGGAAACAAACCGGCGCTTTCCATTTACACCGAGCGTCGCGTGAAAGACGTGATGAGCAGTATTTGTTTGGACTGACTCCAGCTACACATTCCAAAAACGAAATTGCAAACATCTGCCGAAACCCCATAGAAAATTTGCCTGACGATTCTTGGGGGGACTCTCTGTATAGTTCGACCAATTTGTTGGGTCTTCCTTTTTGTATAAAATTTATTTCCAGTCATGTGGGTCCTGTTCCTTCTGCCAGAGAGGGCTGATAATTTTGTGGGGGTTGTTTATAAAAGGAAATTTATAGACCTTCCATATACCCGTGCCTACACCATCACTTCCAGGAGCTTCTAGCTTTTTCATTTCCTTGTGCTTCCTTTAATTTCTAGTAAACTGAGTTCTTCAGCACTGGGTCAGCGATAAAATATTCAATATTTTCTTCGTGAGAGCTATCTACTGTTGGAGCATTCGGTAGTTTCTTTACATATTGTTTCCATATGTTAGAAGTTTCACTTCCTTATTTTACCAATGTGGCATATGGTCTTTTACGAACGATCCAAACTTTTTTATAGTGGTGGTACAAAACTGTTGGATTCCATACAGTTACTTCATGATGGAAATAATGTTTTCAAAAACACCTGTGATTGATTATTTTACGATCGTCGAAGACTAACGAACCGAGTCCAGACGAGAAATAACAGCTTTAAATAATCACACTGCATTCACCTAATTTTACTGTCATCTGAGCACGGAAGTAAATGACATGCTAGACATCCGCGTATTCCATATACGCCAGTTTGCTGTTCTCTATGTATCGCGACTCATCACTCCATAAAACCACTTTCCACTGCTCCAGAAATGAGTTATACAGACTGTATGGCTATTTTAGGAAGGAGTGAGTAGAGGATAATGAAACAGGTAAATAATGCTAATAAACATAGACCCGGAAATCAAAGGTTTCCCCAGTACGATGTATGCATAACTGCAGTCATGCCGATATTACCGCACTGTTAATATCTAACGTTACGTTTATTTCGAAACACCACAAGTGAGGTGTTAATTGGAAACTGAAAACTGCCCTCTTTTGATTTTATCATCATCATAACGGATACCTAAGTATAGGTAAATAGCGTTTCGACGACAAATGTATCGGTCGTGGCTTGCCTATATCATGGCCTTCCACAACCCACGACTTGAACCCGTTGGAGTTTTTTTGTATTTGGATATTTAAAAACTTTGGCTCATTCAATCCATGTTGGTAACATCGATTAACTCCAGCAACGCATTGTGGATGGCTTTCAGTGCACTCGGAACACGCCTAGCATTTTTGAAAATGCAGGGGCATCGATGAGGAGACATATTGAAGCTTGGCTTCACATGAACAGGGGTTATGTGGAACACTTGTTTAATATGCTTGCCTTCAAGTGTATATCTGCAGTTTGTATCCTCGGGGACTCAGTTACAAAGTGTTCATGTAATCTGTCATAATTTATCGTGTCGGGGAAACCAGTGGTTTCCGGGCCTATGTTAATTAGGATTATTTGCTTCCTTCATTGTCCTCTACTCCTCCCCCCCCCCCCCTTTCGTTTGTACTCGTAACAAGCGCCCTTACAGTTGTATGAGACATCTTGCATTCGTTCTGGTGATCCGTGACCTCTGGACAGCTGCGCGGCCATAAGAACGGAAATGTACCGCCTCTTAAGGAGTCTGTCTGTTTCTGACCCCTCTGGTTGAGCGGCAATGAATATTCTCTACGGTTCATAGCAGGCACCGGTTGGTTATAATTAAAGCACAGCTGTTCACGGAGGTCCAGTGTGGACTGTAATTATCGTACGTCAGAGAAACTTGATAGATATTCTAATGCGTTAATGCGGAATCGATTTACACTGAAAAGAGTTAATTCCAGTTTCGGTCACCAGGTGCAAATCTGACGCTGTACAGCATGTAGTCGACGTCTCCGGCGCTCATATTGAAACAATTGTGCAAGCGGCGGTTATTAATAAAATCCATATTATGTCTTTCTCACTTTTTTCTGCCCATCTCCTGATAGTAATCCACTACATATGGACATATTTACATACGCATTTCTTGTATACACAACGCCAGATTTGCACCTGGTGGCCAAAATTGGAACCAATTTTTTTCCAGCGTTCTTCGGTTCCGCGTTAACGCATTAGAATATCTACGAAGTTTCTCTGCCGTACGATAGTTACAGCCCACACTACACCTCTGTGAGTAGCTGCAAATTAACTACACTCCTGGAAATGGAAAAAAGAACACATTGACACCGGTGTGTCAGACCCACCATACTTGCACCAGACACTGCGAGAGGGCTGTACAAGCAATGATCACACGCACGGCACAGCGGACACACCAGGAACCGCGGTGTTGGCCGTCGAATGGCACTAGCTGCGCAGCATTTGTGCACCGCCGCCGTCAGTGTCAGCCAGTTTGCCGTGGCATACGGAGCTCCATCGCAGTCTTTAACACTGGTAGCATGCCGCGACAGCGTGGACGTGAACCGTATGTGCAGTTGACGGACTTTGAGCGAGGGCGTATAGTGGGCATGCGGGAGGCCGGGTGGACGTACCGCCGAATTGCTCAACACGTGGGGCGTGAGGTCTCCACAGTACATCGATGTTGTCGCCAGTGGTCGGCGGAAGGTGCACGTGCCCGTCGACCTGGGACCGGACCGCAGCGACGCATGGATGCACGCCAAGACCGTAGGATCCTACGCAGTGCCGTAGGGGACCGCACCGCCACTTCCCAGCAAATTAGCGACACTGTTGCTCCTGGGGTATCGGCGAGGACCATTCGCAACCGTCTCCATGAAGCTGGGCTACGGTCCCGCACACCGTTAGGCCGTCTTCCGCTCACGCCCCAACATCGTGCAGCCCGCCTCCAGTGGTGTCGCGACAGGCGTGAATGGAGGGACGAATGGAGACGTGTCGTCTTCAGCGATGAGAGTCGCTTCTGCCTTGGTGCCAATGATGGTCGTATGCGTGTTTGGCGCCGTGCAGGTGAGCGCCACAATCAGGACTGCATACGACCGAGGCACACAGGGCCAACACCCGGCATCATGGTGTGGGGAGCGATCTCCTACACTGGCCGTACACCACTGGTGATCGTCGAGGGGACACTGAATAGTGCACGGTACATCCAAACCGTCATCGAACCCATCGTTCTACCATTCCTAGACCGGCAAGGGAACGTGCTGTTCCAACAGGACAATGCACGTCCACATGTATCCCGTGCCACCCAACGTGCTCTAGAAGGTGTAAGTCAACTACCCTGGCCAGCAAGATCTCCGGATCTGTCCCCCATTGAGCATGTTTGGGACTGGATGAAGCGTCGTCTCACGCGGTCTGCACGTCCAGCACGAACGCTGGTCCAACTGAGGCGCCAGGTGGAAATGGCATGGCAAGCCGTTCCACAGGACTACATCCAGCATCTCTACGATCGTCTCCATGGGAGAATAGCAGCCTGCATTGCTGCGAAAGGTGGATATACACTGTACTAGTGCCGACATTGTGCATGCTCTGTTGCCTGTGTCTATGTGCCTGTGGTTCTGTCAGTGTGATCATGTGATGTATCTGACCCCAGGAATGTGTCAATAAAGTTTCCCCTTCCTGGGACAATGAATTCACGGTGTTCTTATTTCAATTTCCAGGAGTGTATAACCATCCGGTACTGTTGGCGACTGGACTGCACAGTAGCCTTAGAATTTGGTGGACGCCTACCGTTAATTTATTAGGCCTACTAAGGCTTCGACAGAATTTAGCGCTTCCCAGGCTGTTTCACAATAACTTCATTGACTAAAAATCTGACCGCGTGCAACCCTGTGAAATCTTTCTGACACAATAACCCAGAGTGGACGCCTATAATTACGCCCTATTTGATCTTACACATTTGTCACCTTGGATTTATTGACAAGCTACAAGACAATGATGTTAATACATTGTGACTACTTCTGTTTAATTCTGAATGCATAGCCGGGCATCACATAGTGGGTGTCCAGAGCATATTGAGCTCAAATTCTATGACACCTTACCAAACAGTCTTTTCCCAAAACTAGCACAAACACAAATTATAAGAGTGGTTCAATTCAGTTGCTTGTAGAGCTCTGTGATGTTTTCCTTAAAATTAAATGCTCTGTATCTAAAAGGATTCGTTCTTTATGAGAACACAACTTAATAATTATTTAAACAACCGGTTACAATTTTCTGTGTTGCTTCATGTTTTATGGGATAAAGTATAGCACTTTCATTGAAAAGAAGAACTAATTTTTGTCCTTACTTTTTTGGTCATAAACATACGTCTGGAATAACAGAGTATTCATCATAAAGTTCTGAGTATATGCCTTATTACTCAATATATAGAAGAATTCCTTCCGTTTGTAAGCTATTTACTTACCAAACG
Source organism: Schistocerca cancellata (assembly GCF_023864275.1). Lineage (NCBI taxonomy): Eukaryota > Metazoa > Arthropoda > Insecta > Orthoptera > Acrididae > Schistocerca > Schistocerca cancellata. The sequence goes on from NC_064629.1 coordinate 825,596,681, forward strand.
AAGTTTTTAGCACTGATCTTCATACATGTGGAACATTATTTGTTTGCTACGCCGTACATTTCACAAAAATTCATATTTTTGAGAAAGCGCCGTCTAATGTTAACAAAGTTCTGGCTATTCATATATGCTTTGTTGTGTGCGCATTTGTAGAGAGGGTGGATGAAGTGGAGAATTTTTCCAAAGGAGTGAACAAAATTGCTGGACAACAATTTGCTAGATCACTGTCTACTTCCTGACGAATCTCATATGTGTTCCGGCACGTCTTCGTGGAAAAGTAAAGTCATGTGATAAGTCGCTTAGCTGTGCCGAAAAGTGACTCTGTATGTAGACTGTGGCATTAGGCAATTATTTTGTAAGGACTTACTTTACAACGTAGGTCTAGTTCCCTTCTGTTCATGGGGCGGCAGCGAACCACCACTCTCACGCATTCTGCCATAGCCGACACCATGAATCGCCTGTGACAACAGAATGAGTCCATATTAGAACACAAAATTTAATATCGTATTTCCACAGTTCCACTCTATGCAACAAGATATTAAATAACCCTTTCGCCAGTTTTGACAACAACTATTATGAAATAATCTCTCCGAGACAAAAAATTATATTTTCAGTAACATTGTTTATGACTTGTTAAGAATTACATTGTAAAATAGCTCAGCAAGAGTATTCACAGTCTGAAGTAATTTAGTGGCGATTTTTACTCTCAGCGAATATTATCGTTAAATGTAGTTAATACTAGAAAGTTACTACATTTTTTCCTTGGGAAATAGCAGCAAATGTTCTAAAGTCTCCGACATTCGTCATTCTGTATACTGGGATTTTTACGAATTTTACGACTCTTTCCTGTAATTTAGCTCCTCGGCTATGAAGTGGGTAATTTATGAATTCAGATGTTTGAAACACCTGATCACCATGAAAAGAGTAGCATTTATTTACCGACATTTTCTAAAGTTGATAAACGTCGCTTAATACTTTTTAACTTATTTAACGGAAGGAATCTTACGTACGTCCTTTTTCTGTCACAAAATAGCAGTTCTTGTTATCACTAACCAGTTGTCAAAGACAGACGGGCGAAAAACTGTTAAGTGAGTTGAACGGGCTATTGCGTAGTTGAGTGGCCCCCTGCTGACCTCTGGTGCTGCTGCACTAACCTTCCGCACTGGAACGCGCATGTCCAGTCGCCAATCAATCAATGTCCAGTTACGAAACTTGACTATCACGAGTCTAGAGCTGCTACAAGATGTCAGACTTGAGTCACGCAACCGGTTGCTCTTGCTAATAAATTCATCTGTTGCCATAACAAAAACCCTCTAACGACCATTTTACGCCCTTTTAATAGATGGGACGTTCACATTAATAAAGGTCACAATTTTATATGTTTAAATTTTGTTTTTGTGTTGATTAAGGTAATATAGATTATTGCGGTTATGGGAGCTTCTAATGGTGTGTGAACAATTGTCATTATATTATGATGTTGAACGTTGCATAAGTATATCAAGGGAAGAATAGGAAATATCTGTTGTCTGACATTTCACGAACTGGTTTTAATTTAACAAACATACAGTTAACAGTCTGGAGAAAAGCTTAAAATGAGAATGGTGATGAAGAATTATATCAAATTTTCGTAGGAAGAATATTTTACGTGGTAGAGAATTAGCAGTTAAATGAACTGAATGTTACGTGTTGTTAACGCCAGAACCAGTGACCGAATACGAAAAATGAGAACGCGTATCAACAGCTAACGCCTCCAGCTATTCATCGATGTGGATGAGAGTAAGATTTTTAGCCAATGCAAATACGTAATTATACCAAGTAGTCATAATTATAGTGTAGCTACTCACAGAGCTCCAGTACGAGCTGTAATTATCGCATGGGAGCAAAACTTCACACTAGAACTTCGTAGGCATTACTTTTGACCACGCCCTCGTAGAACGTCTTTTCCATTTATTAGTCATCGTTTCTGCGATGACTTGAGAGTAATTATTTGGTACCAGTGCCTCTCTTCTATCATGTTTTCAAATTACGGTGAGTGTAGCTGCCAATAACTTGTAACATGCAGTAGCAACTTCCACGATCAACAGCCAATTAGGTTGTCATAATTTATATCTGGAGCACTTCGATACGTTGACAGCGGTCAATATTTGAATAAAATAACAGTTTGTGAACAAACTTTCTCCAAACTACAAACAGGAAAATTTTATATGGAACACAGCTTTGACCATGAATCTTTCTGTACGTCATTCCACTCTCGCAAACTTTCGACGAGCGAGAAACAAAATGTAGCGTTGAATAAACAATATTTTGTAATAATTGCAAGTGACAAAAAATCAGATACCATCTTCATGTTTCAGAAAATTCGCGTGTTTGGAGAAAGCAGATCTGTAACGTAGATTCTGTGTATTACAATTCGCTTGATGGTTTCGCAAATCTTTCTATGGGAGGGTCAACTTGACTCAAAGCTTCTCATGACATAGGCCTAACATATCCGTGTACATTGCTGCAGTCTGTAAGTGTACGGAGAATGGTTTACGACAGCATTTGTTTTCTTTCTCAAGGAGGCTGAGAGATATAATTGTTTATATTCCTGTATCTTTTCACTTATTTCACTGGCTGTATCATTATGACTGTATGTATTAATGGTGTAGCGTAGGATATCGGAGTCACCTTTGAAAGAAAACTGTCAAAATTTTAGAAAGGGTGAAGCCGTTCTTCTCGTTTCAGTTCGTTGTCCATGTTGTTTCTCGTATGTCTGTAAAATACTGGAACTGTGGTAATTAGTGTGATCGCTGGAAATTATTAGTAATATAATCAGTTACTTTTTTCCGTTTTATTACTTTCTTACGAAATCTTTTGAGGAGAAATCTTGCTATTTTCAGGTGTATAGTAATTTATTTTGCATTCAGCTTACATTGCTTGTATGTGTGGTGTTTCAAGTTGTTTACATTTGTCTAGATTAGAAAATTATTAACACTTTTTGTTATTTAATATTATAGTGCTTCTGAGCTGGGAAGTTTTTCTATGAGCGCTTGCACTGTAGCCAAGAAACACTCTCCATAAGCCGAGAACACGTTCACACACAACAGATTCGTTCACAATTGTGTGTAAACATCTCATATATCATAAGATCTGTTTTTTATGTCAAATACTGCATAATGTATAACATGGAGTTCAGTGTGTATTTGTTGCTGAACCGTGAGCCTGCTTTTAGCTGTTTTTTGTCTTTGTCATACGCTTTGATGCTTTTATTGCATCTTTTTCATACACAATAGGCTGAAGGCAGGTTCTCACCGTCCAACCACTAACAATATTTGATGTGCATCCCAAATAATGCGGGATTGGTTTCTCACAACACAGATAAATGCTTAGGTACTAAAAATTTCTAAAAAAAAAAAAAATAAGGATGTAAAATGCGTAAAGAATCTTCCTACGCAGATTTGCATTAGTCAAAAAAAGGTTGTCAGTATAACACACACAACAATCACAAGCTCAGTGAATTCTTCTACGTTTTCAAGACTGCTTTCGGCCATGGGTGATTTTAGAGAACGTGCTGGCGCAGGCATTTGATATGTGGCTTGCGCTGCGCAGCTCTTTCTGTAACGGATGTGCTGCCTGATGCGAGCGGACGGCAGCGAGCAGTTGACATCGTCTCTGCTGACAGGTGAAATTCCGTAAGCTGCTTATCTTACAGCGAGGTCCACCGGCCAGCCAGCCAGATAGGGCTTCGGGCGGCGAGCGATGCCGGCTGGCCCCGGGCTTACGGCTCGCCAGCGGCCAGGACAGATTAAGACCTAAGCTGCTGAATCTACCCATGGTCATGTATCCACTGAAGATGAGAGCATTAAGGACGTATAAAAACCTGTACAACCACTGACGGGATTGTGGGAACAGTGATCACTGATTGAAGGTATGCGCGCTCGCTGACGTCGCAAGCATCCCGATAGGCCGTGTCCAGCTCATTTTACAGGAACTTTTGTGCATTACAGTGCTTTTCACTTTATGGGCCTCACGTATGCTAACCGAAGATTGAACATACAGTCTAAGACAAACGACTTACCACGAAGGAATTATACAAATAGGACATGCGGCCTTTCGCGGATGATGCTGTAGTATACAGAGAAGTTACTGCATTAGAAAATTGCAGCGAAATGCAGGAAGATCTGCAGCGGATAAGCATTGGTGCAGGGAGTGGCAACTGACCATTAACATAGACAAATGTAATGTATTGCGAATACATAGAAAGAAGGATCCTTTATTGTATGATTATAGTATAGCGGAACAATCACTGGTAGCAGTAACTTCTGTAAAATATCTGGGAGTATGCATACAGAACCATTTGAAGTGGAATGATCATATAAAATTAATTGTTGGTAAGGCGGGTGCCAGGTTGAGATTCATTGGGAGAGTCCTTAGAAAATTTAGTCCATTAACAAAGGAGGTGGCTTACAAAACACTCGTTCGACCTATACTTGAGTATTGCTCATCAGTGTGGGATCCGTGCCAGGTCGGGTTGACAGAGGAGATAGAGAAGATCCAAAGAAGAGCGGCGCCTTTAGTCACAGGGTTATTTGGTAAGCGTGATAGCGTTGTGGAGATGTTTAGCAAACTCGAGTGGCAGACTCTGCAAGAGAGGCGCTCTGCATCGCGGTGTAGCTTGCTCTCCAGGTTTCGAGAGGGTGCGTTTCTGGATGAGGTATCGAACATATTGCTTCCCCCTACTTATACCTCCCGAGGAGATCACGAATGTAAAATTAGAGAGATTCGAGCCCGCACGGAGGCTTTCCGGCAGCGGTTCTTCCCGCGAACCATACGCGACTGGAACAGGAAAGGGAGGTAATGACAGTGGCACGTAAAGTACCCTCCGCCACACACCGTTGGGTGGCTTGCGGAGTATAAATGTAGATGTAGATTGAAATCGGTAGTTGTGATGTACATATACAGTCAAACAAATGATTACAGTTTCAGAAAAACTGGATGATTTATTCAAGAGAAGGAGACTCACAAATTGGACAGGTCAATAACGCGTTGGTTCACCTCTGGTCGTTATCCAAGGAGTTATTCGGTTTGGTATTGATTGACAGAGTTGTTGGATGTCCTCCTGAGGAATTCCGTCTCAGAATCTGTCCAATTGGCGCGTTAGCTCGTCAAAATCCCGAGCTGATTGGAAAGCCCTACCCATAAAGCTCCTAACGGTCTCAATTGGGAAGATATCCGGCAACCTTGCCGGAGAAGATGGGGTTTGGCAAACACGAAGACAAGCAGTGAAAACTCTCACCATGTGCAGGTGGGAATTATCTTGCTAAAATGTTAGCTCAGGATGACTTGCTATGAAGGGCAATAAAACGGGGCGTAGAATATCGACGACTATCGCTGTGCTGTAAGGGTGCAAGGGTTGACAACCGAATGGGTCCTGCTGTGAAAATAAATGGCATACATTATTCGGAAGCTCGTGCCATAGGAAGCATAGAGTTTCCCGTAAAAAAATTAACTGTAGGTGCCATACAAGAGAGAAATAATTTTAGCCCGTTTACTGGTTTAGAGTCTTTGGTTCCTCAATCACTATTAATTGCTATAAAGTATCTATACTATGGCTGACTGACTGTTACATGACCCTGTTATTTAAGTCTTCCAAATATCTCTCATTGTAATCATGTGAACTAAAAGAAACCATGACAACAACCAGGACAACAAGTATAACCTCCCCCGTTTCCTGTTCCACTAGCGAATGGTCTGTGGGAATAACGACTGCTGCTAAACCCCCGTATGAAATAAAATATCTCTAATTTTACATTCATGGTCTTTTCGCAAGATATGCGTAGAAGGAAGCAACATATAGCTGACTGTTCTAGGACCGTGTGCTCTCGGAATTTTGACAGTAAAGTGTGATGCAGAGCGCCTCTCTTGCAGTGTTTGCCACTGGCGTTGACAGAGGATCTCCGCAACGCTTCCGCGTTTACTAAATGAATCTGAGCATGACAGGTTAAAGTGGTCCGCAGACATGTTCACGTAGTCCGCAGCTGTAATGGTCACACGTGTGATGGAGGCCCAGATGAATATCATCATAGGATAATACTGCCCTCACTGACCAGCGTCCGGGGCGCGGCGCTTGTCTCGGACAGCCGTTCGCTTGGGTGATGGAGTATCTGGACAGGACTTGATATAACAACAAACTTGATTCATCCAATAAGGCAACACGTTTCCACTGTTCCACTGTTACTATGCTCACTGCAATCTTAACTAGGACAACATGGGAACACTAAGGGGTCGTCTGTTGATGAACCACATATTCAATAAACTGCGCTGAACGGTATGCTCCAAAACACTTGTACCAGCATCAACACTATCTGTCGCCAGATCTGCCACCTTTCCTGCTTTATACAGCGGGCTAACCGCTGACCTCTACGTGCTGTGATGAGGCGTCGATGACCAACACCCGATTTCAGTAGCACGCGAACGGCCGACCACCTTCGCAGTTTCCAAGACGCTCATTCCCAGGCGTCTGAGCATAACAATCTGCCCTCTGCGAAAGTCACTTATGTCTATCAGTGTTTTAGTTTGTGGCCCGTATCGCCACTAGAGTGGTCCCCATTCGTCTCTACCCCGCCCCGCTATGCACTTTCCTTTTCGTAACGTACGCGCAACACCACCAGGGGGCATTCACCTGGCTGTGGAAAATGGGACCAAACTGCTGATGTTATCTGTCCATAGGCTTACACACTACTTAATCTAACTTAAACTAACTTACGCTAAGGACAACACACAAACCCATGCCCGAGGGAGGACTCGAACCTCCGTCGGCGGGGAGGGAGGGGGGAGGGGGGGGGGAGTGGGAGCCGGCCGAACCGTGGCAAGGCCCCCAAGACCGCCCGGCTGCCCCGCGCGGCCATCTGGCTGTGGGCAGTGGCCCCATAGTGTTTTGGCTCACCTGTGTAGCATCCTCACTTTGGCCTGTAGTGAAACGAAATGCTGTCTGGTGAAGGGTCTGTGCTTTTGAGTACTCTATGAGTACCATCATGAAAATAATAGAAAACGTCAACATGTTACATTGTTCTTCTGTAAATCACTGCTTCCATTAATGCTTCGTCTCTGATGTGTAATGCTGAAGCCCATTTCATCTACTGACGAGCAATGTCGTATGAACATACTAGAATTACGTTTAAACAAGTGTGCAAACTCTTGAGAAGTATTCATTCTAAAGTACACTCTAAGATAAGAAAAAAAGGACGCACCACGAAGGAATTATCCGAATGGGACGGAAATCGGTAGATGGGAAGTACATGTACAAACGAACAAGTGATTACAATTTCAGAAAAACTGGATGATTTATTCAAGACAAAGAGTTTCACAAATTCAGGAAGTGAATAACGCGTGGACCACCTCTGCCCCTTCTGCAAGCAGTTATTCGACTTGGAATTGATTAATAGACATCTACATCTACATCTACGTGATTAATCTGCTATTCACAATAAAGTGCCTGGCAGAGGGTTCAATGAACCACCTTCAAGCTGTCTCTCTACCGTTCCACTCTCGAACGGCACGCGGGAAAACGAGCACTTAAATTTTTTTCTGTGCGAGCCCTGATTTATCTTATTTTATCGTGATGATCATTTCTCCCTATGTAGGTGGGTGGGAACAGAATGTTTCCGCAATCGGAGGAGAAAACTGGTGATTGAAATTTCATGAGAAGATCCCGTCGCAACGAAAAACGCCTTTGTTTTAATGATTGCCATTACAATTCACGTATCATGTCTGTGACACTATCTCCCCTATTTCGCGATAATACAAAACGAGCTGCCCTTCTTTGTACTTTTGCTATGTCTTGGAACTTGGAACTGTGACCTTTCTGACAGGAAATCACGAATCCAGTCGCACAACTGAGGTGATACTCCGTAGGCACGCAGTTTGGTTAGAAGACGCTTGTGAGGAACGGTGTCGAAAGCCTTCTGGAAATCTAAAAATATGGAATCAATTTGACATCCTCTGCCGATAGCACTTATTACTTCATGAGTATAAAGAGCTAGTTGTGTTTCCCAAGAACGATATTTTCTGAATCCGTGCTGACTATGTGTCAATAAATCGTTTTCTTCGAGGTACTTTATTGTGTTCGAATACAGTATATATTCCAAAACCCTACTGCAAATCGACGTTGGTGATATAGGCCTGTAATTCAGTGGATTACTCCTACTTCCCTTTTTGGCAATTTTCCAGTCTTTAGGTACGGATCATTCTGTGAGCGAGTGGTTGTATATAATTGATAAATAAGGAGCTATTTTATCAGCATACTCTGAGAGGAACCTGACTGATATACAAACTGGACCGGAGGTCTTGCCTTTATTAAGTGATTTAAGCTGTTTTGTTACACCGAGGATATCTACTTCTATGTTTCTCATCTTGGCAGTTGTTCTTGATTGGAATTCAGGAATATTTACATCGTCTTCTTTGGTGAAGGAGTTTCGGAAAACCGTGTTTAATAACTCTGCTTTAGTTGCACTGTCATCAGTGACTTCACCGTTGTTATCGCGCAGTGAAGGTATTGATTGCGTCTTGTCATTGGTGTGCTTTATGTATGACCAGAATCTCTTTGGGTTTTCTTCCAGATTTCGAGACAGAATTTCGTTGTGGAAATTATTAAAAGCTTAGAGTTGTTGGATGTTCAAAATGGCTCTGAGCACTATGGGACTCAACATCTTAGGTCATAAGTCCCCTAGAACTTAGAACTACTTAAACCTAACTAACCTAAGGACATCACACACACCCATGCCCGAGGCAGGATTCGAACCTGCGACCGTAGCAGTCCCGCGGTTCCGGACTGAGTTGTTGGATGTCTTCCTGAGGGAGGGACGTCGTGCCAAATTCTGTGAGGTTGGCTCATTAGATCGTCAAAATCTCGAAATTGTTGGAGGACACTTCCCACAATGTTCCAAACGTCCTCAGCTGGGAAGAGATCCAGTCATCAGCCCTCATTTCTACTGCAGTCAATGAAATTCCTAGCCGGCTGGAGTGGCCGTGCGGTTCTAGGCGCTACTGTCTGGAACCGAGCGACCGCTACGGTCGCAGGTTCGAATCCTGCCTCGGGCATGGATGTGTGATGTCCTTCGGTTAGTTAGGTTTAATTAGTTCTAAATTCTAGGCGACTGATGACCTCAGAAGTTAAGTCGCATAGTGCTCAAAGCCATTTTTTTTTTTAAATTCCTAGGTGAAGACATTTCTAGAGACCCCCGGACAGCAGAGGGATACCAGCATGACCGTCGCCCACTATACTGCCCGACAACCATAAACGATGTGCAGTACCCGTTAGTGTTGGTAGCTCGCTAGAAGCGTGTTCTTGTTGCTGCTGGTGTTTGCCTCTAGAGAAGTGGTATCCCGTGGAAACCGCCTCGAAATACCGAGAGATTTGCAGAAAGTCCTTTTATTATAACTTGTCCAGCAACTGAGACTAAACACAAGAAAATGGAACGCAATGCGCATAAACAGAAGAATAGCTCCTGTATTGGTGAAGTTCAACATCAGCGATAAATCATTAGTGGTACACACGTTTTTATTCTCAAATGTAAACATTTTTCTTGATAGTGAGATTGTTCTTTGTAGAAACGAACATTCATTCCAAAGAAGACGATAGTGTGAAATTCAACCCGAATTTTTCATCTGAGATCCGGAAGGCCGTAGAAAAGAGCTCTCAGGATGTGATCATGGTTCTACTTTCATCTTCTAGGAAACCACTGAAATCGTCCTGTGCTGTAGCGTAGTAATCGTAATAGGTGCTTTTGACGGAGAAATTTGTTTGGAACGAGTATATCCCACAACATATGAGTTAAATCATATTTCTGGATGAGGTGAGATGACGTCTGCAGAAGCGCACAATAGAACGGAATTGTGGTGAGACATTTAGCATAAAGAGTAGATGTAATCTAATACATTGTCGGTAGTACTCTCAGATAGTTCGAAGGCAATGATGCTAAACGGTATCGAAATGTAACTTTTGCGAGACACTAAATGTTTACAGAAAATTCCTCTTAGTACAAGGCTCAGATGCTGAGAAAAAGTAACGTAATGTAATGAGCATAACATGGAAGGAAATTCCGATCATGTTAGAGTACTGCATCGGTACTGAAACCGTAAAGTTGTTGGGACCAGTTCTTGCTGTATAAGATAATCTGATGGTCCGTACAAGGAAGAGGTATGTAGTTTCATACCAGTTTCTCTCGTCGACGTTCGAGTTCATCGCAAACGAAGTAGAGAGTAAGTTAAACATGAACACAGAGGGAAATGAGCTGTGGCCTTACTGAAAAAAAAATCCACTTTCACAGGAAGTTAAAACTTAAAAAAAAATCATGATGAGAGTTTGGAAATTTGAGCTCTGTTTCTCCCAGATAAGAGCCCAATATTTTAACCACAGCACCGCTATGTTCGCCACGTCAGCGTGAGAGCGTCATACACTACTGGCCATTAAAATTGCTACACCAAGAAGAAATGCAGATGATAAACGGGTATTCATTGGACAAATATATTATACTAGAATTGACATTGGATTACATTTTCATGCAATTTGGGTGCGTAGATCCTGAGAAATCAGTATGCAGAACAACCACCTCTGGCCGCAATAACGGCCTTGATACACCTGGGCATTGAGTCATATAGAACTTGGATGGCGTGTACAGGTACAGCTGCCCATGCACCTTCAACACGATACCACAGTTCATCAAGAGTAGTGACTGGCGTATTGTGACGAGCCAGTTGCTCAGCCACCATTGGCCAGACGTTTTCAATTGGTGAGAGATCTGGAGAATGTGCTGGCCAGGGCAGCAGCTGAACATTTTTTGTATCCAGAAAGGCCCGTACAGGACCTGCGACATGCGGTTGTGCATTATCCAGCTGTAATGTAGGGTTTCGCAGGGATCGAATGAAGGGTAGAGCCACGGGTCGTAACACATCTGAAATGTAACGTCCACTGTTCAAAGTTCCGTCAATGCGAACAAGAGGTGAACGAGACGTGTAACCAATGGCACCCCATACCATCACGCCGGGTGATACGCCAGTATGACGATGACGAATAAACGCTTCCAATGTGCGTTCACCGCGATGTCGCCAGACACGGATGCAACCATCATGATGCTGTAAACAGAACCTTTGCCATTCGTGCACCCAGGTTGAGTACACCATCGCAGGCGCTCCTGTCTGTGATGCAGCGTCAAGGGTAACCGCAGCCATGGTCTCCGAGCTGATAGTTCATGCTGCTGCAAACGTCGTCGAACTGTTCGTGCAGATGGTTGTTGTCTTGCGAACGTCCCCATCTGTTAACTCAGGGATCGAGACGTGGCTGCACGATCCGTTACAGCCATGCGAATAAGATGCCTGTCATCTCGACTGCTAGTGATACGAGGCCGTTGGGATCCAGCACGGCGTTCCGTATTACCCTCGTGAACCCACCGAATCCATATTCTGCTAACAGTCATTGGGTCTCGACCAACGCGAGCAGCAATGTCGCGATACGATAAACCGCAACCGCGATAGGCTACAATCCGACCTTTATCAAAGTCGGAAACGCATTTCTCCTCCTTACACGAGGCATCACAACAACGTTTCACCAGGCAACGCCAGTAAACTGCTGTTTGTGTATGAGAAATCGGTTGGAAACTTTCCTCATGTCAGCACGTTGTAGGCGTCGCCACCTGCGCCAACCTTGTGTGAATGGTCTGAAAAGCTAATCATTTGCATATCACAGCATCTTCTTCCTATTGGTTAAATTTCGCGTCTGTAGCACATCTTCGTGGTGTAGCAATTTTAATGGCCAGTAGTGTGTACTAGTAAAAATAAAAATAAAAAATAAAATGCACAGTAGCAACTATCTTGCATGAATGAAGTTCTGTTCAAATATTATGCATACTTCCTGGTGCGAAAATAAATGTTAAAGGAAATGAAAAATGTTGTGCTGATCCGTACTTCCACAGACAATGGTAACTTCAAAGATCAAACTGAAACATTTGAATAAGTAAACGCATTATTTTTCAGTTTTTCACACTATGTTATTCGCAACAGAGACAAGACCACATGTTGCCCCTTCATGTTCAGACTCATGCACGTTAAGTTTTCCCTTAACAAACACCATTGCTGGCTCCACCTCTCCACTTCGTGATGTTCAGAGATTTCATTTAAGTCACTTTCCAATTCCCTCACGCATCTGCTGTTCTTCTTGTAGACTAGAAGACTATCAGCGGACCTAAGGAAAAATCTGTTTTCGTCAATGAACAAAACTTCGAGCTTAACATCCCTCTAACTGCACCTCTTTCTACATTGACGGAGCATGGTTGCACGGGGATGAGGTATGAGAGAAAGCGTATCAGGGGCATTCCTTTCGTAACCAAACTTTCAGCAAACGTTTCCTATGGATCTAGCAATATTCTCGTTTCAGTATTGTGCTTCAGTCTTCGTGCGCTTAACAATGGCAGCTCCTTAATAGCCGAGCTCGAGGAGTTAATCTGTTTACCTCTGCCATCGGAAAGGGAACAATGAGTGTGTACAGCACAAACAGCAGCACTCCATGTCAAACTTGCTGGAATAAAGAGAAAATTCGTATGGCATTATTGAATGGGTAACTTCGAGGGTTTTTTCAGCCACCTAACCGGAAAGGAATATCTTCCTGCCGGCCGGAGTGGCCGAGCGGTTAAGGGCGCTACAGTCTGGAACCGCATGACCGCTACGGTCGCAGGTTCGAATCCTGCCTCGGGCATGGATGTGTGTGATGGTTCAAATGGTTCAAATGGCTCTGAGCGCTATGGGACTTAACAGCTATGGTCATCAGTCCCCTAGAACTTAGAACTACTTAAACCTAACTAACCTAAGGACAGCACACAACACCCAGCCATCACGAGGCAGAGAAAATCCCTGACCACGCCGGGAACCGAACCCGGGAACCCGGGCGTGGGAAGCGAGAACGCTACCGCACGACCACGAGATGCGGGCGGATGTGTGTGATGTCCTTGTTAGGTTTAAGTAGTTCTAAGTTCTAGGGGACTTATGACCACAGCAGTTGAGTCCCATAGTGCTCAGAGCCATTTGAACCATTTTGAATATCTTCCTTCGCTCACAACGGTTCCTTTCCAACCGGTGTATTTCAGTTGTGCCTTAAATGTATCTGTTGAGGGAGAGTGACTGTAATATGTATGTGAGTAGAGTGGTGTCGTGCGTCTGTTGTCTTACGATTAGAGAAGGGAGAGGATGAAACCTGGTGCCGGCACGTAGCCTGAGTCTCGAATAACAACAAGGGGATGTCTCCTTCGCTTGACGTATCACCACCAACAGTACCGTATGCTCTCGCTTCAAGAGACATTGCCTTGAAATGTGGAATTTCATCCAAGCCATTGGTGCTAAATCTACTGATTGGAGACTTCCCTTTGTCAACGAAATACTTTTAGTGACAATTTCTGCAACCAAAAGGATTCGAATCGACAACGTCCGAATCGAAAACTACCTCAAGGGCGTGCTTTAGCGATAACGTCTACAGAGGTGAGTAAATTGTTGGAGAATTGCCTGGACCGCACTCCACTAAGATTCAATTAATTCCACAAATTATATTCATCTGTATCATCCTGCCATCTCTACAGATTTTACTAATCCTGTTCGGTGATCGAAAAAAAGACCCATCCTTTCAGCAAGTTATATGCTGTTACAACGCTTTCACGCTATAAATATTGTTCTTGCACCGTCCACGGTATGGCGCTTTGAATTATTCCCTTTAATTCAATTCGTCGATCTCCCATGCAAATATGATATTCCTACGTCACGTCTATAGAGATGCTTTTTATTCTCAATTTTCCACAAGTGCAGAAACGATCGATAAACGCCATTTCATAACAAGAAAGCCGCGATTCATAGTTTGTAGGGCACTCTCAAAACTTTGACAATGTGTCATCAGCGTTGAGGTAAAGATGATACTGTATTAGTGTGGTGGTGGTGGTTAGTGTTTAACGTCCCGTCGACAACGAGGTCATTAGAGACGGAGCGCAAGCTCGGGTTAGGGAAGGACTGGGAAGGAAATCGGCCGTGCCCTTTCAAAGGAACCATCCTGGCATTTGCCTGAAACGATTTAGGGAAATCACGGAAAACCTAAATCAGGATGGCTGGAGACGGGATTGAACCGTCGTCCTCCCGAATGCGAGTCCAGTGTGCGAACCACTGCGCCACCTCCCTCGGTACTGTATTAGTGTGGCCTACACACTGCAAATCGCGTAAATATCGCAAAATTAGGTTAATTAATTCACATAATAAAGCGATAAAGCAGTTATCTTTTCTGTACGTCATACATGAAAGGAAATGAAAAGACAGCAAGGGAGACTGGGAATAGGTGCCTTTCGCTGTGGCTTTTGGGTATATAGATAAATGATATATGTCTATACAAATGGCCCATGGCGTCTGCTCATCTGATTTATCTTTAACTGAATCATTTTCAAACAAATCGCAACCCTGAATTCTTTGTAATGTAATCGTTAGTGATTAGAGGATGAACAAAACCATCCCGCAGCCGACAATAGCAGGGAGCATTTCATCTCAAGAAACTTACCCACGTGATAGGACTGCTACTATTCTCTGTATTCATGAATGATTTGACGGACAGGGCGAGCAGCAATCCGCGGCTGTTTGCTGATAATGCTGTGGTATACGGGAGGTGGCGTCGTTCAGTGACTGTAGGACGATACAAGATAACTTGGACAAAATTTCTTGGTGGGGTGAGCCGGCCGCTGCGGCCGAGCGGCTCTAGGCGCTTCAGTCCGGAAACTAGCTGCTGCTACGGTCGCAGGTTCGAATCCTGCCTCGGGCATGGATTTGAGTGATGTCCTTAGGTTAGTTAGGTTTAAATAGTTCTAAGTCTAGGGGGCTGATGACTTCAGATGTTTACGTCCCATAGTGCTTAGAGCCATTCTAGGTGGGGTGGTGATTGGAGCCTGCTCTAAATGTAGAAAAATTTAAGTTAATGCGGATGAGTGGGAAAAACAATCCCGTAATGTCGTAATACAGCATTAATGGTGTTCTGCTTGACACAGTCACGTCGGTAAAATATCGTGGTGTACCGTTGGAAAGCGATATGAAATCAGACGAGCACATAAGGACGTTAGTGGGGAAGGTGAAAGGTCGACTTCGGTATATTGGAGAATTTTAGGAAAGTATGATTCAAAATGGCTCTGAGCACTATGGGACTTACCTTCTGAGGTCATCAGTCCCCTAGAGCTTAGAACTACTTAAACCTTACTAACCTAAGGACATCACACATATCCATGTCCGAAGCAGGATTCGAACCTGCGACCGTAGCGGTCGCGCAGTTCCAGACTGTAGCGCCTAGAACCGTTCGGTCACACCGTCGGCTAGGAAAGTATGGTTCATCTGTAAAGGAGACCGAGTATAGAATGCTAGTGCGACCCATCATTGAATATAACACGAGCGTTTGCGATCGCTAACAGGACGGATTAAAGGAAGACATCAAAGCTGTTCAGAGTTGGGCCGCTAGATTTGTTACTGGTAGGTTCGATCAACGTGCGAGTATTACGGAGATACTTTGTGGAATCAAATAGGAGCCCCTGGAGGAAGGATGACTTTCTTTACGCGGAACACTATTGAGAAAATTCAGAGAACTGGCATTTGAAACTGACTTCAAAGGGATCCTACTGCCGCCAACGTACATTTCGCGAGAGGATCATAAAAAAAAAATAGAAATTAGACTCGGTACCCTCCGCCACGCACCGTCCGCTGGCTTGCGGAGTATCTATGCAGATGTAGCTGTAGACGAGAACAGGGTTTACTGCCCGTTGACAAGGAGGGCCCTAGAGGGCTGTGGAGGAGAACGCCCACGTCCTTTCCAAATGAATCTTTGCAACATTTCCCTTCAGCGATAATCGGAAACGATGGAAAACCAAAACCAGTATGACCTGACGGGCATCTGAAGTGCTGTCCTTTCAAATACAGGTCCTGTGACAGAGCCAGCACGTTCGTTTTCGATGTCTGAACTTATGTTTTACGTCCCCTAGGCCATTTTCGGATTATGAATTTCACCCTACACACCGGGACTTACACAAAATAAAAGTGCCCTAATTTTGCGGCGCAAAATTGTGAATATTTCAGTGTGGTAATGAAACTCTAATGACATTTTTTTCCCTGAATTTTCGTTACTGGTTTAACTACTCGCATGGTTACTGCAAGGACCTCGGTTAGTCGGAAACAAAATAGCTGGTATCAAGGCCTTCGTGACTGCCGGCTCTATTCCTGGCTGCGCAGAACCTCGGCAGCTATCAAGTGACGCCGTCGACACGAAGACTTGTTCTCCGTCAATGGGAAATGAACACCTGTTTATGACCAATGACTACGAGTAGAAAAGTCTCCCAGACAGAACATTGCGCGCTGCATGTCTGTCTAAATGTCAAAATGTCTTCCCACATGATGGACAGTTCCTGTATGAGAATTCTCAAATCCCATCTCCGAACGTAGCATGAAACAGCGACGTATTGAGGCGCAGTTTCTCCTTGAAAAGAGGGCGAGCATACGAATACAAGCCACTGCTTGATAGAATCTCAAAACCGAAATGACGCTAATTTAATGTTTGTTGAGTCAGGGTGCAGAACTGATGTTAATAAATCACTTTCCGCATAATTCAAATGTCAAGTTAATGAGCTGATTCAGGTTCAAAAAAAAAATGTTGAAGTATTCTATGTATCGGTACTGAGAATGTTACGACGCCAATGATAAAAAGTGTGATAATTTTCCCACGACATGTTTCGGGACTACATTATCCCATTAACACACAATTGACAACCGATGTCGTAACATTCTCAGCACCGATTCAAGAGACATTTGTACAACAGATATTCTATGTATCGTCAGGTGGATTTTTGTTAGCTGTTAAAGGAAAGGATATCTACGTGTACTTATTCTTTGTAAACGCACGTGACAAATGCTAAATTGTGTGATTGCCTTTAATGACAAGACAACTACGCTATTTCTTTGAGACAGCTAGATTTTTACGATGATGGTGATACACTTGGGATTGCTCTTTGATGCTTACGTCGCTCTTTATCCACCTTCAGTCCTGAACTTAGATTTTCTTAATTAAAAGTTTATATTGGTTGTAAATGCATTGTTATGGAACGAAATAAGACTTAAACTCTAAATTGAAAAAGAATTAGCGCCATGAAGCAAAATTTTAGGACATGTTCAATGTGATTACAATTGATAATAAATGAAAAACACAATATTGTCTATATTTTGCAATTTGTTCCCTGAGGTATATCGAAATAGGAACTGGATGTAGCATATATCCTACATAAAGACTGAGGAGGTTATAGGTCAGCAAGAACTCTAATCGTTTCAGGATGCTTTTTTCCAGTATCAAAGAACTACAAACAAAGAAATCTTACGAATGCTCAATCCGTCTCCATATACGAGACGGGAAAATCTAGCTGCCCCCGTAATAGGTGGACACAGTTGTGTCAGCTTGTATTGAAGCATTTCAGTTTCTCAAATGTAAACGAAAATTTCATTTAATTACAATACCCCTGATTCGAGTAAAGCAAGAAAACGTGAGAAACACGTCTCGGAAGTACGTTTAATATGTTATACATACATTTAAAAAAAATTTTCTTCACCCCGGTTCCCAGAACTCCTGAAGATAGTCATCGACTGTGATATTGTATCACAGACACAGACCCTTTGACTGTTCAGAGATGTCAGTAAATCCGCTCAAAGATGTAAACAACCATGCATGAGCAGTGCCTAATAGACGGAGGGGGTACGACAGGCGATCAGTTCCAGTCATTCCACCAGGAAGGAGGTATACAGCTATTGTTCAACCATGCCTAGACGGTCAATACCACGGTTCGATCGCATCCGTATTGTTACTTTGTTCCCGGAAGGGCTCTCAATAAGGTGAAGTGTCCAGACGTTTCGGAGTGAAAAAAGCGATGTTGTTCGGACATGGATGAGATACAGAGAGACAGGAACTGTCGATGACATGCCTCGCTCAGGCCACCCAAGGGCTACTACTGCAGTCGATGACCGCTACCTACGGACTATGGCTCGGAGGAACACTGACAGCGACGCCACCATGTTGGATACTGCTTTTCGTGCAGCCACAGGATGTGTTACGACTCAAACTGTGCGCAATAGGTTGTATGATGCGTAACGTCACTCCCTACGTCCATGGCGAGGTGCATCTTCGCAACCACGACACCATGCAGTGCGGTACAAGTGGGCGCAACAACAAGCCGAATGGATCGCTCAGGATTGGCATCACATTCTCTTCACCGATGAGTGTCGCATATGCCTTCAAACAGACAATCGTCGGAGACGTGTTTGGAGGCTACCCGGTCAGGCTGAAAGCCTTAGACACACTGTCCAGCGAGTGCAGCAAGGTGGAGGTTCCCTGCTGTTTTGGGGTGGCATTATATGGGGCCGACTTACGCCGCTAGTAGTGATGGAAGGCGCCATAACATCTGTACGATACGTGAATGCCATACTCCGACCGATAGTGCAACCATATCGTCAGCGTATTGGCGAGGCATTCGTGTTCATAAACGAAAATGCGCGCCCCCATCGTGCACATCTTGTGAATGACTTGCCTTAGGATAACGACATCGCCCGACTAGAGTGGCCAGCCTGTTCTCCAGACATGAATCCTATCGAACACGCTTGGGATAGATTGAAAAGGGCTGTTTACGGACGACTTGACCCACTAACCACTCTGAGGGATCTACGCAGAATCGCCGTTGAGGAATGGGACAATCTGGACCAACAGTGCCTTGATGAACTTGTGGATAGTATACCACGACGAATACAGGCATGCATCAATGCAAGAGGACATGCTACTGGGTATTAGAGGTACCGGTGTGTAAATCAATCTGGACCACCACCTCTGCATAATATTGTTGTTGCTGTTGTGGTTTTCAATCCGAAGAATGCTTTGATACAGCTCTCCACGCTACTGGTTCAAATGGCTCTGAGCAGTATGGGACTTAACATCTGAGGTCATCAGTCGCCTAGAACTTAGAACTAATTAAACCTAACTAACCTAAGGACGTCACACACATCCATGCCCGAGGCAGGATTCGAACCTGCGACCGTAACGGTCGCTCTGTTCCATACTGTAGCGGCTAGAACCGCACGGCCACTCCGGCCTGCTCTCCACGCTACTGTACCCTGTGCAAGCCTCTCCATGTCCGAATAACTATTGAAACCTTCATTCATTTGAACCTGCTTATTGTACTCTTCTCTTGATCTCACTCTGAAATTTTTACTCCTCGCACTTTACTCCAATACTAAACTGACGATTCCTTTACGTCTCAGAATGTGCCGTAGCAACCATTCCTTTGTTTAGTGAAGTTATGTCACAAATTTCTTTTCTCCCCATTTCCATCGAGTACCTCTTTAGTTACGAGGCCTACCGAACTGTTCTTCCGTATCCTTCTGTAGCAATACATTTCAAACGCTTCTATTCTCTTCTTTTCGGAACCGCTTACCGTCCTAACGACATCACACAACACCCAGTCATCACGAGGCAGAGAAAATCCCTGACCCCGCCGGAACCCGGGGACCCGGGCGCGGGAAGCGAGAACGCTACCGCACGACCACGAGCTGCGGACAATAATTTCTCTGATGACATCACACATTCCTTCAAGCTCTTCACCACCTGCGTAATTCGTTGGCATATAAATTTGTACTACTGCGGTGGGTGTTAGCTTTGCACCTATCCTGGTTATGATAATGGTTTCACTATGCTACTGATAGAGGCTTACTCACATTCCTGTTTTCTTATACATTATTATATCTACCTCTGCGATACCTCTATTTGATTTTGTATTTATAATCCGGTACTCATCTGACCATACGCCCTGTTCATCCTGCAGCTGAATTTCACCCATCCCCACCATATCTAACTTCAATCTGGCCATTTCCATTTTTTCAGTTTTCTATCCTATCTGACCGATACAGAAATACAACATTCGACGCTCCGATACGTAAAATGCCAGTTTTGGTTTTCCTAATGACAATAACGTTACAGTAGAGCTGCATGTCCTGGGGAAAAATAACTGCTGTAGTTTTCACTTGCTTTCAGTCGTTCACAGTACCAGTACAGCAAGGCCGTGTTGGCTGCTGTTACAAGGCCAGATCAGTGAATCATTCAGGCTGTTGCCTCTGCAGCTACTTAAATGCTGCCCCTCTTCAGGAACCATCTGTTTATGTGGCCTCGCTATAGATATCCCTGCGTTGTGGTTGCACCGACAGTAAGGCTATCTGTATCGTTGAGGCACCCCATCTAGGCAATATCTGTGGTTCTTAAGGCAGACAATAATATTATAATCTTTGAATCGAGCTATCTGTTGTACGTCAGTTTGAAATAATTTAAATAACAATAGAGGTAACAAGAATCAATTGGACTTGAGTCTCGCACACTAAAAAAAGACTGTGGTTGAAGATGTATTTCTCCATTTGCAAAGCTGCGTTTGATCTTATACATAGGACATTTTTATCAAGAGAGGATAACGATCTTCCTCATAACTCCCAAACTGGAGGGCCACAGTGTTATCTCGGGATCTTTCTTTCCCTAGTCGAAGGACTACAATTTTAGTGTGCTGAATAGGCTCTCTTTATTTTATCTCAATAGTTCCCTGCGTGTGACTCTCAACAAATAAAGTCCTTTGCGATAAATAATTTCGAAAACTTTATCAGACAACATACTTTATATCTGTCAGAGTTAACTGTAGAGTATAAACGCCGAGTGAGGCGATACGACACTCGATTGGCATTCGGGAGGACAGTGGTTCACTTTCCTGTCCTCTCGTCCAGATTTTCGTTTTCCATAAATCTCTAAATCGTTTAAGGTTTCATTCTCCTCAGTCAGCCTATAAAATATGCGTTTTTTCGATTTATTTGAAAAATTAGTGAAGCAATAAATGTAAATCTGTTTGCACATTATTTATTGAGTCTTGGACAACTTTTTCTGATTTTTTACTGAAATACATATAGGAAATCTATATAGGATACTGCTAATTTCTTTCATTTTAATTTATTCATTAGTTATTGGAAAAAAACGTAATCAAATCACACGACAATACCACATCTTTGTTTCGAAAAACTGTGTTATTACTCCGTGCGCAATATAGTATAGATTACGAAATTGTTAGTTTTTTTTGTTTCAGGTGAGATTTGAAGACTGTAGGACTTACGTCATGGGCACATTTCATTTTGGACAGGGCAACTTTAACTCCTCGGATGGGGGCTTAATGATGACTGAATTGCTTAAAAAATCAGAAAATGTTGTCCAAGAATCAATAAATAATGTGCAAAGAGCTTTATGTTGATTACTTCATTTTTCCAACAAAAAAAGCAAAAATCCCTTACTTTATAGGGTGACTGAGGAGAATGAATCCTTAAGGCGAATGCTGCGATGGTCGTTTTGAAAAGAAGAAGGCTATTTCCATCCTCATCATTTCCCAATACGATTTTATGCTCAGTCTCTAACGATCTCATTGTCGACTCTAATATTGCTTCCTTTCTTCTCACCATCGAGCACGCACCACAACGAAGATGAAACGTGATACCGCCCTGATAAAGGTGGAGTAATTGGGCAGTAGAGAGAAGAGTGCCTTGTTCGTAGGTTGGTTGGTTGGTTGGGGAAGGAGACCAGACAGCGTGGTCATCGGTCTCATCGAATTAGGGAAGGATGGGGAAGGAAGTCGGCCGTGCCCTTTCAGAGGAAACATCCCGGCATTCGCCTGGAATGATTTAGGGAAATCACGGAAAACCTAAATCAGGATGGCCGGACGCGGGATTGAACCGTCGTCCTCCCGAATGCGAGTCCAGTGTCTAACCACTGCGCCACCTCGCTCGGTCTTTGTTCGTAAAGAACATGAACTGATACCATGATGATTTACATTCTGTAAAGACAACAAGAAAGGGAAAAAATTGGACAGCTTATCTAGAAGAACTAAATGAAATATTTTTGGAAGCTAATAACTTACAATCTGATGGATGGTAGATGGATAAAGGAAGTTTCTTATTGGACTCCGAGAGACAAAATGACAACTTAAGGCGTATAGGACGTCAAAAATTTTTAAAAAATTCGATTTTTCAAAAATATGCCTATTTTGCAGCACACATCTTCCTGAATAGTTTGCTATATGAAAGTTACATATTTTAGAGATTATAAGGCAAGTTATTTGGTCTTAAGTGTACCAAGATGCAGCGCCACACCCCTTTGCACAACATTCTTCCGTCATACGTAACTGTATTTCGCTCTGTAGAATTCGAATGTTTATATCTGCGCCAGATATTGTCATACGCGAGATACTTTCTCTGCCGCTATCGACGCGCGTTGTTTTAATCGCTGATTTTGTTTGTTCTCTGTTTTGAAAGGGTTGCAGTGTGGTATTGTGAATTTCGAAACGATTTTCATTTGGTTGTGTTGTTTTATGTTACTTTGTGGTATATTATCGCACAAGATGCCTAGAATTCGTTGCTTCAACCTTAAACAACGTCACCAGGGCGACAGACACACAGTAAAGGGTGCCACATGAAATGTTCATCATGGTGTGGCTACCAAAGGTCAATTGCTGGTGGTGAAGAATATCATCACAGGAATTCCCTACCAACTGTTGTAATGGAAGCCATCAAACCTATATTCAGGGATCTTGCAAATGAAAACTTATTGAAGAAATGTCTTCATAGCGGTACCCAAAACAGAAATGAAAGTTTTAACCAATGTGTATGGGAAAGATTGCCAAAAACCGTTTTTGTGAGAAGAAATGCACTTGCTATGTTTTCAGCTTCATGTTTTAATGATGGTGTGCAAAGCAGGAAATATGTTTTACAGATGATGGGAATTAAGCCCGGATGAACTGCGTTAAAGCTTTGTATGCTATGGACAGAGAGCGTGTAGTGAAAGCAGACAAAACATTTTTGGAGGTGATAAAATCAAGAAGAATGCATCATAGGAATGTGAAAAAGAAGAAAACTGATTTCGAAGAATGAAAAAGATCCTCCTTATGGTGCAGGAAATTTCTAAAAGGATACCTAATACAAGCAGAAACTTTAACGGCCATTTTCCGCAAAACACAAATCTCTGAACTTAGGTACATGTAACATCAAAAATAAATATCCTATTACTTTCAACTTGATATGCTTATTAAACACAAACTCTTTAAGTAGGTCAGGGGTCCACTACAGACGGCAGACAGCTATACTAACAGCGGAGTCTGTGTGAAGTGGACTGGACTGTTTTTTGTGCGACGATTCTCGGAAAAGTTGATTCAGGGGAACAGTCTGAAAGGGAACAGATTAAACATAGGACAAGGACAGATAAAGAAAACATTAATATCGCAGTTGTCGGCTGTCGTAACTGTTGTGAAAAAACAGAGCTCCGCGTTCTCATAGAAAGCACTGAAGCAGAAATCGTTATAGATATTGAAAGCTAACTAAAGCCAGAATTAAGCGGAGCGGAAATGTTTACTAAGGACGCAAAGGATAGAGCAAATTCAGGTGGTGATGGCGTGTATACCACTGTTAGAAATGATATGTCTTGTAGCTAAATTGAAGTTCTGTGAGTTAATAAGGGTACAATTTATACACGATAACGGAAACAAATTAATAATTGAAAACTGTTTACAGAATATCTAAATTAAGTACTGATTTAAATTGAGGTGCTTTTAATTATCTCCACCCGAAATTCGGTCACGAAATGTGGCAAAAACTTCAATAAATTTTGGTCATATGTAAAGCATGTGGGTTGTAAGAAAAAATCAGTACCTTCAATGCTTGAAAGTAATTGTAGTATTTCAGACTCTGAAGGAGAGTTATTGAACAAGATTTTACGGAATATTCATCCAGGGTTTCATAATGACAGCATTCAGCGACTTCCAATAAACTTTAAGCATAATTTCAAACATTCTATAAACTTTTTCTGGCTTACACGCTTAGAGTCAAACAATCAGCATATTAACTCATTTGTTAAGTAATCAGATGTTTGAAGCTGTTTTATACATGGGAGTTCGATTCTTTAAAGAATCGAGGGTTTACTAGTATCCCCTAAAGGAACTGCTTACACGACGCTTGATGGTCCTCTTCTAGAGTACACTGTCTGATCAAAAGCATCAAGAAACATATTAGCGGGCATTAATATAGGGTCTGCCCACATTCAACTCTATGGCGACTCAAACTATGGTGAGTTCACTTTCAATGACGTGTCTGAATGTCTGTGGAGAAGCGGCAGACCATTCTTCCTCAAGAGCCGAAACCAGAGAAGACAGTAATTTTGGACACTGGGATCTGTAGCGAAGTTGGCGCTCTAACTCTGCCAAAAACAAAAAAATGGTTCAAATGGCTCTGAGCACTATGGGACTTACCTTCTGAGGTCATCAGTCCCCTAGAACTTAGAACTACTTAAACCTAACTAACCTAAGGACATCACACACATCCATGCCCGAGGGATTCGAACCTGCGATCATAGCGGTAGCGCGGTTTCAGACTGTAGCGCCTAGAACCGCTCGGCCTCCCCAGCCGGCTGTTTTGTAACAGTGTGCACTGTTATGCTGATACCATCATCGTACCTGAACCGTTCCTCTATTGTACGCAGAAGACAATGATGCAAATGTGTTCATATTTTTCCGCATTTAACGTTTTCTCAAGCGCACTAAGGACACCACACCCTAACCACAAAAAACACTCCCATAACGTAGTACCATCTCCTCTGTACTTCACTGTGGCACTACACATGTGGCAGGTAACGATCTCCGACATTGGCCAAACTTAAACCCTTCCATCGAAATGCCACAGGATATAGCGTGATTCATCACTCCGAATCATTCGTTTCTAATCACCCACTGTCCGGTTGTGTCACTCTTTACACCACCTCAGTCATTGCTTAGCACTTACGGCTTATGAGGAGTTATATTATTATTGTACCACATTCTTTTAACTCTATACACACTGTCTTAGGCGCCTTGCCACGGTCCTCTAGGCTCCCCCCCCCCTCCCCCCACCTCGTCGGAGGTTCGAATCCTTCCTCAGGCATGGGTGTGTGTGTTGTCCTTAGCGTTAAGTTAGATTGAGTAGTGTGTAAGCCTAGGGACCGATGACTGCAGCAGTTTTGTCCCATGGGAACTTACCACCAATTTCCAATTTTCCACACAGTCATTGCGGTAGCTAGACTTCTGGTGGAACCTTGGAACACACCATAGACTTTTTTCGCTGATTTAATGCGATTTTTTACAACCACTCTCCGCAGTGCTCGTCGATCCCTGTCCGTCACTACATTAGGTCTGCCTGGTCTTGGTTTATCTATGATTGTTACTTCGCATCTCCACTCCACAATCGAGTCAACAGCAGTCGACGTGGACCATTCTAGAAGGTTTGAAATGTTCCTCATGAATAACGTAATAGTCAGTTCCAAATTACATGGGGAAACAAGGAAACTTTTGATCAGTTAGTGTATAGCTGCGCGGTATTGGAATCCTGCCAAATAGGGCTGATAGAAGACATCGAGAAAGTTCAAGGAAGGGCGACCTCTTTTGTTGTCACAATGTACGGGAGAAAGTGTCAAAACGACTAGGAATGACAATGATATTTAAATCTGCAACATCTCCTCCAAATTCTAAAATATTTTGTTGCCTCCGAATTACATAATGAAGAATATACATCGTGATAAAATAAGATAAATCAGACTCGCAAGAAAAGATTTTTAGTGTTCATTTTTTCCACACGCTATTTGAGAGAGGAACAATAGAGATGTAGGTTGATGGTTCAAATGGCTCTAAGCAGTATGGGACTTAACATCTGAGGTCATCAGTCCCCTAGACTTGAAAATACTTAAACCTAAGTAACCTAAGGGCATCACACACATCCATGCCCGAGGCAGGATTCAAACCTGCGACCGTAGCAGCAGCGCCGTTCCGGACTGAAGAGCCTAGAAGCCATCGGCCACAGAGGCCGGCAGATGTAGGTTGAAAGTGATGTGTTGAGCCCTCTGCCAAAGACTTAAGTATGAATTGCGGAATATTCATGTAGATGGAGATGGAGATCATGAATGAATAGAGCGAGCAGAATTTCACAGGATGGTCTTTTACAGAATCCACCTCGATTCTTGCAGGGAAGATCTTCACTCTCGGAGAAGATCACAAAACGCGAACATAAAAAATGTTCCATAATTGTATTGTAGACTGACGTCAGCAATAGAGCTGTACATTTATTCCTCTCTTTTTACGACTCTGCATGAAAACGTACGCCTTTATTCAATTGCTTACAAAGCTTCGTTGCTCCAGCGCCCTCTGATAAGCTACTGCTATAAGTAAAGTGAGCTCTATAGCATAATGTTTACCGAAACATACGCTAGTTCATCAGGTCTTGTCAGTTTTCCCCTGTTGTGCGATTTTAGGTCATTTGCTGTTTCACAATTACTTGTCTCACTATACATCACTTCGGCGCTCGTTGAATGGATTAACAGTTACAATATGATGCAACCTCTTTAGAATTGTTCGTTAGATCCGTAGATGCATGCTAGTTTTAAATGCAAATTCATTTAACATCTCTCGCTCTGCTTTCCCTATGCCCATTTTGGCTTTTTTCAGATATTTTATCAACACGGCAGTGACTGCATTGAAATCTGTGATGATGTTCTCTTTGTGTTTCTAAAAGTTTCCTAACACGGTTGCTGTACTACGGAGAATCCCTCGCAACTAAACCTGCCACATATCTGTCTAAAACTTGTTGTACAAAATTCTTGAATTTTGACCATCGATACTAGAGATGTATGTCTGATTTTGACTGCCCAAGTAGTCTGCGATCTGTCTCTTATCACAGTAACTGAGTCGAAACATTCGGATCTGTTCGTCGCCGAAGGAACTGACCCTCGCGTGTCTGTTATTAAATTAACTGTTCAAGGTAATTTTTGGATAAGACCTTTTTGTATAATATCCCTTACACCTGTTCTATTCATGTGACTTATTTTATAGTCGATAGCTTGAAATTTACCACACTTTCCCTACCAAGATCAGAAAATACAATCCTGGAAATGGAAAAAAGAACACATTGACACCGGTGTGTCAGACCCACCATACTTGCTCCGGACACTGCGAGAGGGCTGTACAAGCAATGATCACACGCACGGCACAGCGGACACACCAGGAACCGCGGTGTTGGCCGTCGAATGGCGCTAGCTGCGCAGCATTTGTGCACCGCCGCCGTCAGTGTCAGCCAGTTTGCCGTGGCATAAGGAGCTCCATCGCAGTCTTTAACACTGGTAGCATGCCGCGACAGCGTGGACGTGAACCGTATGTGCAGTTGACGGACTTTGAGCGAGGGCGTGTAGTGGGCATGCGGGAGGCCGGGTGGACGTACCGCCGAATTGCTCAACACGTGGGGCGTGAGGTCTCCACAGTACATCGATGTTGTCGCCAGTGGTCGGCGGAAGGTGCACGTGCCCGTCGACCTGGGACCGGACCGCAGCGATGCACGGATGCACGCCAAGACCGTAGGATCCTACGCAGTGCCGTAGGGGACCGCACCGCCACTTCCCAGCAAATTAGGGACACTGTTGCTCCTGGGGTATCGGCGAGGACCATTCGCAACCGTCTCCATGAAGCTGGGCTACGGTCCCGCACACCGTTAGGCCGTCTTCCGCTCACGCCCCAACATCACGCAGCCCGCCTCCAGTGGTGTCGCGACAGGCGTGAATGGAGGGACGAATGGAGACGTGTCGTCTTCAGCGATGAGAGTCGCTTCTGCCTTGGTGCCAATGATGGTCGTATGCGTGTTTGGCGCCGTGCAGGTGAGCGCCACAATCAGGACTGCATACGACCGAGGCACACAGGGCCAACACCCGGCATCATGGTGTGGGGAGCGATCTCCTACACTGGCCGTACACCACTCGTGATCGTCGAGGGGACACTGAATAGTGCACGGTACATCCAAACCGTCATCGAACCCATCGTTCTACCATTCCTAGACCGGCAAGGGAACTTGCTGTTCCAACAGGACAATGCACGTCCGCATGTATCCCGTGCCACCCAACGTGCTCTAGAAGGTGTAAGTCAACTACCCTGGCCAGCAAGATCTCCGGATCTGTCTCCCATTGAGCATGTTTGGGACTGGATGAAGCGTCGTCTCACGCGGTCTGTACGTCCAGCACGAACGCTGGTCCAACTGAGGCGCCAGGTGGAAATGGCATGGCAAGCCGTTCCACAGGACTACATCCAGCATCTCTACGATCGTCTCCATGGGAGAATATCAGCCTGCATTGCTGCGAAAGGTGGATATACACTGTACTAGTGCCGACATTGTGCATGCTCTGTTGCCTGTGTCTATGTGCCTGTGGTTCTGTCAGTATGATCATGTGATGTATCTGACCCCAGGAATGTGTCAATAAAGTTTCCCCTTCCTGGGACAATGAATTCACGGTGTTCTTATTTCAATTTCCAGGAGTGTATATTTGTGACACTCCCCGAACTTTAGCTGAATCGTTCTGCCACTCCTGAGAAACGTGATTTACAAAATCATCCCGTTACGATATTTTACATACCTTTACCCATGTTATTCCATATTTGGAATCTATAATAACATCGTCAGATATGACCTAGTTCTTTATGTAAATAAATATGTCACCACTATTGGTCACGTATTTTAGTCCGTATTTCTGCTATTCATGTCTGGTTTCAGGTGCCTTTCTGTTATCGTACTACATGGACTTTCTTACCATTAATAAGTGAGTCTAGTTCTGGAACTTTACCATCAAGGCTCTTGCAGTTACGTAACACCACATTAACAATTTCACAATGTACCCTGCATAACGCGGCTGATCTTTTATTATGTCTGGGTCAGGAATGTAATTGATCATAGAGTCTATGTAGTTTCTGTAGCTGACATAAGGACATGTATGTGACACGTGTAACAGAACAATGTTGATGCTGTTGGTAGGTAAACTGTCAAATGTTAGAAACTAATACACACTGTTAAGTGACATTTCTACCTCTATTCATATAATATGTCGATATGTACAGGTGAGCCGGCCGGAGTGGCCGAGCGGTTAAAGGCGCTACAGTCGCAGGTTCGAATCCTGCCTCGGGCATGGATGTGTGTGATGTCCCTAGGTTAGTTAGGTTTAAGTAGTTCTAAGTTCTAGGGGACTTATGACCACAGCAGTTGAGTCCCATAGTGCTCAGAGCCATTTGAACCTTTTTTTTTTGTACAGGTGACTCAAAACGAAAGATTAATTTTGCAACAGAACACCATTAATGCAGTATCAAGAACACCTAAAATGACTGACAAATCAATAAGATAGACATTACTACCTTTAGATCGCAACTGCAGGCAATAAGATGCTATCACGATGCTGTGGTTTGCCTCAACAACTTCATACCCGATGTGTAAGCACGCCGGCCGGTGTGGCCGTGCGGTTAAAGGCGCTTCAGTCTGGAACCGCGTGATCGCTACGGTCGCAGGTTCGAATCCTGCCTCGGGCATGGATGTGTGTGATGTCCTTAGGTTAGTTAGGTTTAATTAGTTTTAAGTTCTAGGCGACTGATGACCTCAGAAGTTAAGTCGCATAGTGCTCAGAGCCATTTGAACCATTTTTTTGTGTAAGCACTCTAGCGCGCCCATGTTCAGTACACATTTAGCTTGTGGAGATCACTAAAGTGAGTGCTCGGTAAACATCACTGGGTGTGCCACTGCCTCATATTGCCTCGAACTGACATGTTCCACGTACTAATCAGTAATGGAAGTGTCAGTGACATTCATCTAAGTTGTTGGAATCTGGATACTTCACAGAATGGTACGGATTGATGTGATAAGGATCGGCGAGTCCATAAACTCTTCCCAATCATACAGGGAAGGCTGAAACTGCAAAACTGATAATCCAAATTAAGTGTGGTTCACTTGATGACTGGACGAGGTACAAATCAGGAGCATCTCTTCAGAATCAACCGCCAATGAGGAGGGTCATATCACGATTCGTCAGATCTTGTTGCAATCCAATGGCGGCTATGCAACTAAAGCAGATCACATACGTTAACCTGATTTCCCTTAAATAAATTGTTAAACATCCAGAGGTGAGTGAATTTAAGATGGGATGACGGATGCCATTTCTGATTTGTTATATATTGAACATTTGTTTAGACGTCATGGCGGCCTGTGAAATAGTCTCCCTGTCATTTGCGTATCTAGTGATTATGGGAGCTAGAGTATGAGTAATGATATGATTAGTGAAGCGTAACTTGGAGCAACTCCAGAGGATACGCACTGGCATCGCACTTAGAGTGCATCGCTCCTGCTTCCAGTGGCGCTGCCTCAGTCAAGTGAGCTGTGAACAGCCGCAGACAGTGCAGCAGCTAGCATTTGAGCATTTATTCTAACGCTTGGCAGCAGTTTAAACCGTATAATTTTAATGTATTGAAACAATTTTATTCATTTAGTAATTGTATAGAATATTGTGGTTTCATTTCTCATGACAGAATTGACAGCAGAAACCTTGCCGGAATCCCACTCATTTAATAGATTATACAGGTTACAGTATTTCTAATTTCTACAACCATTTTAGTCACTAATATAAAACGAAGAACAAGCCCTTATTGGCGTATGAGTAGACATGAAGTCCTTTCCAAGAACGTCATATAACCGACTGAGTGATAAAATGAAGCTGTTGATTACGTTTCCTCCCCGCGGGATCAATATTTCTTTTCATTTTTCATTAAATATATAGTTTTCCGTGTAGACTTTAATCTGTGTTGTTGCGCTCGACTCAGAAGTAAGAGGTCCGAATCATAGTAGTGGGAGAAGTTTTCCTGTAGTAAATTGCACATTTCTTGGCAGTATCTCATGAAGTGAGGACATGTGACACTGTGGTCCGTCTGTCAGGCGGAGACGTTATGTCCGTCGATCGCCTTTCTGCTATTCGAGAGGAGTAAGCGGTGTTCCGCCTCCGAGTTTATTTTTTCCCCATCTCTCTTCATCAGACAATACAAGCATAACACACACTATATACACACTCATCACTGTCACCTACACTCACCTGCTACACTTAAGGGGAGGTTTATAATCTTTTGGTTCGAAAAATCGATTTTTTTAAAAATTGCATTTTTTGATCCATAAAAGTGTTTAGAATCAACCCCTGAAACGGTTTTTCCGAATACGGCACGGAAATGTTCGTTATTCGCGATTGAACAAAAAAATGCACCTGCCTGAAATCGGCCTTTTTCAAGCACCAGTTCTTTTCTTTCGGAGGACGAGTTATTGTACCGGTGCTTGAGAGGAAACACACAAAATTCAAATGAAAGTTTTAACGCGTGTGTTTGGAAGTTAGCCCCCAAGAATTTGCATTCTGGTACGAAGACTGTGGAGATCGCGACTTTCCTGGCAGTGAGCAGCTTCAACGAAGGGTATTCAGCAATTCTGAAGACCATGACAACGATGGACGTCACCCTGGGACTCCATTCGACGCAGTTCGCCAAGCATTCGGACGACCATCGGATTTTGTTTCCTATGGTCCAAATAACTTCTAAAGTGAGGTACAACTCCTATTTACTTCGCTAACGTCAACTCAATTTTGATTTCAGATGACCCGGCTGACCGGTGACATACCGCGCGTGAGGTCTACATCGAAATTTTGTTTCATTCCGACGGCACTTCCGCCTTTGCTCTTCGACATTTCCGGTCGAAAAAATTCCAGTTTATAGAGGAAATATCAGTAAACATTTTGACCAAATTTGACATTGATATCTATAACACATCCAGAGAAAGAAATTCTCAAAGAACATGCTTTTTTCGGGCCAAAGATAGTAAACCTCCCCTTAAGACACAAATAATCATACAGCCCGTGGAAAGCGGGAATCGTGCGCGGAGTAAGAAAAACGTTTCAGATTAGGTAGGTGAATAGCCCCTAGGGGTCTCCCAACCAATGATGTCATCAGACTGTTTGATTTTATTCTTGGTGTAGAGTTTCAGTAAAAGTTTATATGTTAAGTTTCAGAAGTATCGCCAGCTGCCCTTGTTTAAGGGAACTACTTTGGTAATGTAATGCTCCACCTGCTTAGCTGAGTGGTCACGTGTTTGTCTACCATGCAGCGGGCCCGGGATCGATTCCCCACAGGATTAGAAATTTTTACCGCTTGTGCACTGATTGTAGTGTTGTTCTCACCATCCTTTCACCATCATCATAACCGAGGCGCAAGTCGTCTAGTGTGGCGTCTCCTGAAATACGACTTGCAAACTGCCGGCCGAACTTCTCCGCATGGGGCCTGCCGGCCATCAATGCCACACGATCATTTCATTTCATTTCCTCGTAATTCCGTTGTAAATACAACACGTTTTAGAATAGAGGTTATCAGGTTAAAAGATATGTAGCAATCTAATGAAAAATTTTAAAAAGTGGCGGTGGTCCTGGGTCGATGATAACTCCCGTGCGCTGTGACGTGCAGTCATCAGATATATGAGCGTTGACAGCAGCTTTCATAGCGAATGCGATGAGCTGATTGTCGACGGTACATTTTGTTATGCGGCAGTGAAACAAAGATTGGTCTATCCTAGTGTTTGGTCACAAGAAAAGCAGATGTGAAGACGAGCACAGCCGATTCCCAGGACTTTTTGGCGCCAGCCAGTAGTGATGATGGACAGGCGTACAGTGAATGCGACCCCGTTGGTGAACATCAAATTTGTAACTACAGCCTTGCAGAAGGTAATATACGTCTCATTAACATTGAAGACAAGGGAACGCTATTTCAGCCAGATATAGTGAAGTCATATGTTCGATGTTCTGGCGGTGTATTGAATCCGAGTTTATTTTCTTGGATGACAACGACCACCCACCCAGATTCGACTGTGACTCTAGGAAAGTGGGGACTACGCGCGAAAGGAGCAGTCGGCATGAGTTGGACCAAGATCCCGTAGTGTACACTATCTGATCCAAAGTCTCCGGACACCTATAAGTGGATATTAATAAGGGGTGTGTCCATCCTTCGACTTTCCGATGACTTGACCTCTGCTGGCTACACTTTCAACGACATGTCTGAATGTGTCCTCGGAGTCTTTCGCGATGAATATTATGAGATGACGGACGGCACAGCCATGGAATCACCACTGTCTTCAGCAGTCGCAAATTTCTTCATGGAGCACATTGAGGGGCAGGCTCTGGAAACTGCGCCATTAGGGCCGTCTTGCTTCTGATATGGCCTCATGGTGAAGATACACGACAGCAGTTCGTCGATCATGTGAATGGTATCCATCCCAACATTAAGTTTACAGTCGAAATGGAGAAGCACGGCAAGCTACCATTCTTGGATGTTTTGGTTGAGCGGAAGGCAGGAGGGCAGCTTGGCCATTCAGTGTTCTGGAAAATAACACACTCTAATCGGTACTTGAAGGCCAATAGTTTCCACCACCCTCAAAAACGTGGCTTTCGAAGGACTCAGCACATTCTCGAGGAGATGATAATCGCTCTTTATCTGACATAAGAGAATAAAAAGGAGTCGTTAGGCGATAAATCAGAAGAATACTAGAAATGAGGCTGAATGACGGCTGGCATTGTCGTGATGAAGAATGAGGCGTCGTTTTTCTTGTTTGATTGCGTGGCTATCAACCGCAACAAGCACAGAACTACCGTTTTTCCTCATTCCATCCATAACTTCTGGGCAACAAATTTTTATTCAGCGTTAACTGCTAAATCAATGGTCACGAAATGTCCGGTGTAATGAAAGAAACGAGTACTTTGCCGAATGAGGCCAATGAGGCCTGGTAACAGCACTAAACATGAACACCACTAGTGCAGTTTGGTGGCCGCCTACCTGTCACAGAGAATTGCAACTGTAATAAATTATACAGGGTGAAGCGAAATTCGCGCACTAGTTGTTCGCAGCGCGACTCCTCACATGCCAGCAATAAAAAAAATTGTCTCACAAAATTTCGTCCAGCGAGTACATCCGGCAGAAAAACGACGTTACAGAGTGGCAATCTGGCAACACTGTAACCACATGTATAGTAACTACCTCTGTCAAGAAAGCGTACTTGCACTCTACAGTTTGTGCAAGGTGCAGTGTTTTGGGTTAGCATGCAGGATGTTGAGGATTCGATCCTTGGCTCAAACATATGTTTTTTATTTGGTAAATGTTGTCCAGGTGGTACGGTATCCGGCATCTTAATCGTCAACAGCGATTGCAGCGGGTCCTCTGGAAAACATTTGCACTTACATACTACAATCATAGAAACAGAAGATTGGTCAGGTTTGAGAGAAGCCAATTCCACGTCGTGGACTCGAATTTATTCACACTACTTCATCTACCAGATGCGAAACCTGTTTTCTTTGCACCTTCCTCTAACGTTCACATAGATTATTACCAACTATTATTCTTGCCTCGTTCAGGTCCATTACATTTCGTTAGGGCCTTACGTTGCCAGTAGGACTAGCAACATGCTTTGCAAATAATGTCCAAACTCGGTTACTATTTCTATGTGTTATCACCGTGGTCCCATTAACTGTTTCAACTGTCTATTTCTTATTTGTCTAATCATGTATCTGTTGGCTTCAGCATTACAAAATATTGTAAATTTATGATACATGTGACATAAGAAACGGTATATATTTCAGTGTGAAATGTCAGAATGAAATTAACAAATAAAAAAAATGCGCTCAACCCACGATCGAACCCTCGATTTCCTGCATGCTAACCCAAAACACTGTCCATTCCACTAACTGTACATTGCAAGTAGGTTCTCTTGACAGCGGTAGTTACTATACATGTGGTTACAGTGTTGCCAGATTGCCACTCTTTAACGACCTTTTTCTGCCAGATGTACTCGCCGGGCGAAATTTTGTGACAGACATTTTTTTATCGCTGGCATGTGAGGAGTCGCGCTGCGAAGCCCGAGTGCGCGAATTTCGCTTCACCCTGTATACCCGCCGACTGTTTATACGTGTGTGAAATAATATTGACATCCGACCAAATCTTTTGTGTGTTTCATTTCTTTTGTCAGGCCATATACATCGAGGTGGTGATGCAACAAAGCCTCTGTTGAGTCCCTTAACCAGCGTTATCACAACGCAATTTATTATTTATTTTAAGACACACTAGACAGAAAAATGAAGAGAATTGCTCCCGCACTCTGTTTTGGCGGACTGACTAATATTTCAGTGTAGTACAAGAGGGACACACTGCCACCATGTATACTCCTTCAGTCGTCACAGATAATCAATATCTGTGTTTCTATATTCAAGCGGTGTTTATCTGGCATCGTGAGATTGAGTGTGGCAGTTTTACAAACATCCAAGGAAATCAAGGAGAATGCAAAAACATGCTCTGAACTGGAAGTAAAAGCTGCACTAATTGATTTATTACAATAAGTATCTTAAAAATACCCTTATTACAATCTCCATTTCGTAAACTAGGTCAAGGTCTAAAAGGTTATCTAAGACGGAGGTAGACACACGATATCAAAGATAACCAAAATTTCCGAACTGACGAGCAATACGTTGTCTATGAAGGTATGGAAGACACTGTCCATAAAACGATCAGCATTTGAAAACAATTGGTAATAAATGTCACCAAAACTCCACGCTTTTAATGGGTGACTACACAAACTCTTGCCTTCCATATCCTGGTTGTTAAAATATGGTACCCATTAAAGTTTGGCGTCGAACAGATAATAGTTTGAAGCAAAGCTTCAGCGATACCAGCTGGATGGTTCCATTCATATGACGGCCATTGAGCGCAGAAACGTCATCGTGCTCTTTGCTGGAAGCTAAAGATGTGACTGTAACAAAAAATACGAGGGCCGTTCAGAAAGTAACCTCCGGTTGATTTAAAAAAATACACGAAGTTAAATAAAAATATTTTAATATATACATCTTACAACTACATCTTTGCACTATTTTTCTACATAGTCTCCATAGCGATTGAGACACTTATCGTATCTCTTCACAAGCTTTGAAATTCCTTCTGCATAAAAATCACCCGCTTGTGCCTGGAGCCAGCCTGTGACCGCATCTTTGAGCTCTTCGTCGTCATCAAACC
This sequence comes from Schistocerca cancellata, assembly GCF_023864275.1. NCBI lineage: Eukaryota > Metazoa > Arthropoda > Insecta > Orthoptera > Acrididae > Schistocerca > Schistocerca cancellata. The sequence continues at coordinate 825,632,701 of NC_064629.1, forward strand.
GCTGTGACCCGAGCCATTTCTTCAAATGCATGAAGAGGTGATAATCACTTGGCGCCAGGTCTGGGCTGTAAGGTGGATGGTTGATAACGTCCCACTTGAAGGACTCAAGAAGGGCCGTTGTTCTGCGAGCAGAGTGAGGACGGGCGTTATCGTGCAAAAAAAACGATACCGGAAGTCAGCATACCACGGCGTTTGTTCTGTATAGCCCGTCGTAACTTTTTTATTGTTTCACAGTACACGTCTTGATTAATGGTCGTACCACGTTCCATGAATTCAACCAACAACACCCCTTTGGCATCCCAAAACACCGTTGCCATCAGTTTTCTGGCAGAAAAATCTTGCGAGGCTTTTCTTGGTTTGGTAGGCGAATTTGAATGTGCCCACATCTTTGATTGTTCTTTTGTCTTAGGGTTCACGTACTTAATCCAGGTTTCGTCACCGGTCACGATTCTGTTTAACAATGGTTCTCCTTCGTCCTCATAACGTGACAGAAAGTCTAATGCAGAGGCCATTCTTTGAGTTTTGTGGTGGTCGGTAAGAATTTTGGGCACCCATCGTGCACAGAACTTACGGTAACCCAATCTTGCTGTCACTATCTCGTACAAGAGAGTCTTAGAAATCTGTGGAAAACCAGTAGACAACTCCGACATTGAGAAACGTCGATTTTCACGAACTTTTGCATCAACTGTCTGAACGAGTTCGTCAGTCACCAATGATGGTCTACCACTCCTCTCTTCATCATGAACGTTTTCTCGTCCACTTTTAAATAAACGTACCCATTCACGGACAACTCCTTCACTCATAACTCTTGGTCCGTACACGGCACAAAGCTCACGATGAATAGCTGCTGCAGAATATCCTTTGGCTGTAAAAAACCTTATGACAGCACGCACTTCACATTTGGCGGGGTTTTCTATTGCAGCACACATTTCAAACTGCCACAAAAACTAAACTAGCGCAGGTACGACGTTCACTCGACCACGGCTTCATGCCGACTGACCTGTTGAGTGCGTGAACGCACAGATGGCGTCGCTACTCCCCCCACAACCCGCACTGTGACCGATCGGAGGTTACTTTCTGAACCGCCCTCGTATTACATGCACTGCATCCTTATTCGCCGACGTTTGGTCTCATGTTCTGAATATTAACATGCTACGCCATGATTCCCACGTCCGTAATTACAGTCGGTCACACTGGGACAACGTTTATCCATAGAGGATTAGTATGGCTAAGTATGAAGGCTTCTGATTTTTAGCCGGCCGGTGTGGCCGAGCGGTTCTAGGCGCTTTAGTCTGGAACCGCGCGACCGCTAAAGTCGCAGGTTCGAATCCTGCCTCGGGCATGGATGTGTGTGACATCCTTAGGTTAGTTAGGTTTAAGTAGTTCTAAGTTCTAGGGGACTGATGACCTTAGGTGTTAAGTCCCATAGTGCTCAGAGTCATTTGAGCTTCTGATTTTTAATATGGGTGTTTCAGTGCACTGCTACGGAAAACATCCGGTTTGTAGTACGGAATATTTGTTCTTCATTGAGGGGAAAATGATACAGGAGATTAACTGCATTAGTTTGTATTCTGATGACACAACAGACGAATAAGTATTGTGTTTTTTAAAGTGTGTCTGTGTATTTTGAGTGTGTGTGTGATTTTTTTAAGAGAATGGATATTTCAATTCTAGTGAAAGCTTTTAATGTTCCTTAAGATCTTAGAGCTAAACACCGTTGTTGTACGTTCATGCAACAATATCGTCACCATCAAAGATAGTTTTGCGCTTTCACATACCCACCAAAATGAAAGTGACTCTACTTATGCATATTCGGTAAAAATAAGAAAGTTACTTAACTTAATGTTATGTACTTAATACTGAATTCGGTGTACTTGAAATTGTTTCTTTGATCCTTACTGTTCTATATTTTTGTGTGGTGTACTCTGTTTCTTCAGATTCGTATTTAAAGCTGTTTACATATTGAGGCGAAAAGACAATTCTCCCCCAACGTAAAAATAGTGTGTATGTATCCAATTAGCGTCACAGACCAGTTCAACATTTCTGTAAGATGCGTAAGACCCTCTTCCTCCTCCGACTGAAATTTCTGCAACTTGGTGGAGGTAAGTGATTACAAAGAATTACACCCATGGACATAAGTTAAGGGGTCTTAGAGATAAAAAGACAAATCAGCCATTCGGACAATAATGGGACTACATTTTGAGGGGACAAGTGGAAACAGGTGGTGTGAACGGTGAACTAGAACTGCATCCACAAACTTTCACGTGTTGTCCATAGTTACCTACTGAGTATTTTTGTATAACAACTGCCTCTGGCTCGTTACAGTGAAATAATGTAATTATGATACACACATCAAAAAAAGTTTTGCATCACCTTGGTTCCGAGAGTTCCCGAACCTGTGCAGAAAATTGAATAGAGATCAACATAAACATCATTTCCTCCTTTTTTATTGTTCATGAAAACCACACATTGCATGTTGTGACACAATACAGCGAGAGCTGCAGAGGTGGTGGTCCAGAGTGCTGTACACATCAGTACCTCTTATTAGAGGTAGCACGTCCTCTTGCATTTATGCATGCCTGTATTCGTCGCTGCATACTATCCCCAAGTTCATCAAGGCTCTATTGGTCCAAATTGTCAAACTCCTCAACGGCGATTCGGCGTAGATCCCTCAGAGTCGTTGGTGGGTCACGTCGTCCGTAAACAGCCCTTTTCAATCTATTCGAGGTATGTTCGATAGGGTTCATGTCTGGAGAACATGCTGGCCATTCTAGTCGAGCGATGTCGTTATCCTGAAGGAAATCATTCACAAGATGTGCACGAAGGGGGCGCGAATTGTAGTCCATGAAGACGAATGCCTCGCCAATATGCTGCCAATATGAATGCACTATCGGTCTGAGTATAGTATTCACGTATCGTACAGCCGTTATGGCGCCTTCCATGACCACCAGCGGCGTACGTCAGTCCGAAAACAGTAGGGAACCTCCACCTTGCTGCATTCGCTGGACAGTGTGTCTAAGGCATTCAGCCTGACTGGGTTGGCTCCAAACACGTCTCCGTCGATTGTCTGGTTGAAGGCATATGCGACACTGTTCGGTGAAGAGAACATGATGCCAATCCTGAGCGGTCCATTCGGCATGTTGTTGGGCCAATCTGTACCGCGCTGCATAGTATCGTGGTTGCTAAGATGGACCTCGCCATGGGCGTCGGGAGTGAAGTTGCGCATCATGCAGCCTATTGCGCACAGATTGAGTCGTAACACGACGTCCTGCGGCTGCACGAAAAGCATTATTCAACATGATGGCGTTGCTGTCAGCGTTCCTCCGAGACATAATCCGTAGGTAGCGGGCATCTACTGCAGTAGTAACCCCTGGGCGGCCTGAGCGAGGCATGTCATCGATAGTTCCTGTCTCTCTGTATCTCTACCATGTCCGAACAACATCGCTTTGGTTCACTCCGAGACGCCTGGACACTTCTCTTGTTGAGAGCCCTTCCTGGCACAAACTAACAATGCGGACGCGATCGAACAGCGGTATTGACCGTCTCGGGACGGTTGAACTACAGACAATACGAGCTGTGTACCTCCTTCCTGGTGGAATGAGTGGAAGTGATCAGCTGTCGGATGCCCGTCGTCTAATGGACGCTGCCCATGCATTGTTGTTTACGTCTTTGGGCAGGTTTAGTGACATCACTGAACAGTCAAACGAACTGTGCCTGTGATACAATATCCACAGTCAACGTCTATCTTCAGGAGTTCTGGGAACTGGGGTGATGCAAAACTTTTTTTGATGTGTGTATATTCAGTTTGCTACGTCAATTACCGTTGTTTGTCAGAAATTACCTTCACAGCAGTGAAAAATCCTGTAAAAAGTAATCGCAAAAACATACAACATAGAACACAGGATTTAGTTTCTCGTAGGTGACTATGTACGGCTGACGTGGTCGGCGTCGCTGTGGCGACAGCTCAACCTGCGTCATTGCGCCGCTCTTCCATCGCATTCAGTGAAGCCAGACACGAGCTGCAAATTAGCCAACTATTCACCAGTAAAGCTATCCATAGTACTGCTGTGTGTCACTGTTAACGCACTACTGATACTGCCAGAAAACAAAACGCTAGATAGAGCCGAGCAGCACTGAATGCAAGCTTGAGGGCGACGAGTTAAAGAGAGCAGTACTGTTGTTCACAGCAGATGCCGTGATCCAATGGAAACAAGAGGCACAGAACATACCGTAAACATTTGAACTGTTGTGTCGTTTTCAGAGCAATTCAGTTGAAAAGCTAATTGTGGCTAGAAAACAAATGAAATGCAATAACTCTGTAACGAGCTGCCAGAGACTGTCGGTCCCTGACCTACCAAAAGACTCGGAAGGTTTCGCTGAACAACCTCTGAAAGTTTAACAGTAGAGTTCTGGTTCACTCCATATATGGTGGTCCAATACGAGAGTGATTAGCGTGTCTGCTCTTCGTGAGGGCAGAGTTCTTTGAACATACACTGAAGCGCTAAAGAAACTGGTATAGGCATGCATATTCAAACACTAAAGCTGGCTAAAACCGGAGATAAGCACAGCCGAAATTTTTTTCTAAGAACCTAATGGTGTTCCAAAAGGATAGGCTAAACACGGTTGGCGGTGGCGTGTTTTTTGCTGTTAGAAGTAGTTTATCTTGTCGCGAAATTCAAGTAGATGGTTCCTGTGACTTAGTATGGGCAGAGGTTATTGTTGGCAACGGGAATAAAACAATAATTGGATCATTTTACCGACCTTCCAATTCAGATGATACAATTGCTGAAAGGATCAAAGAAAAATTGAGATTGATTTCAAACGCGTACCCGACTCATAAGATTATAGTTGGTGGTGACTTTAATTTACCCTCAATATGTTGACGAAAATACACGTTTAATTCCGCAGGTACGCATAAAACATCATCCGAAATTATGCGAAACGCATTCACTGAAAATTATTTCGAGCAGTTACTTCATGACCCCGCGCGAGTTGCAAACGGTTGTGAAAACACACTAGACCGCTTAGCAATAAATAATTCTGAGTTTATAACGAACATCAAAACGGATACATGGAATAGCAAACACAGGGTTGTCATAGAGACCTTGAATATTGTAACCACAAATCCTCCAAAAACGAGCGAAAAATATACCTATTCAAAAAAGCAGATAAAAATGCACTTGACGCCTTCCTGAGAGACAATCTCCACTCCTTCCAAATTAATAATGTAAGTGTAGACCAGATGTGGCTTGAATTCATATAAATATTGTCGGTAGCAATTGAGAGATATATACCAAATAAATTAACAAGCGACGGAGTTGACTCTCCTTGGTACACAAAACGGGTCAGAACGATGTTGCAGAAACAACGAAACAAGCATGCCAAATTTAAACAGACCCAAATCCCCAAGATTGGCGATCTTTTACAGAAGCCCGAAATTTAGCGCGGACTTCAAAGTGAGATGCTTATAATAGTTTCCACAATGAAACTTTGTCTCTAAACCTGGCAGAATATCCAAAGAGATTCTGGTCGAATGTGAAATATGCTGGCGGCAAGACACTATCAATGCCTTCTCTGCGCGATAGCAATGAAGATACGGTGGAAGGCAGTGCTGCCAAAGCAGAGTTACTAAACACATCCTTCAGAAACGCGTTCACAAAAGATGACGAAGTAAATATTCCGAAATTAGAATCAAGAACAGCTGCCAACATGAGTAATGTAGAAGTAAATTTCCTCGGAGTAATGACACAACTTAAATAACTTAATAAAAACAAGTCTTCTGGTCCAGACTTATACCAATTAGGTTCCTTTCAGAGTTTGTTGATGCAATAGCTCCATGCTTAACAACCATATACAACCGTTCGCTCGATGAAATATCCGTACCCAAAGATTGGAAAGTTGCACAGGCTACACCAATATTCAAGAAAGGTAGTAGGAGTAATCCACTAAATTACAGGCCCATAACATTTACGTCGATATGCAGCAGGATTTTGAAACATGTATTGTGTTCGAACATTATGAATTACCTGGAAGAAAAGGGTCTATTGACACACAGCCAACATGGACTTAGAAAACATGGTTTTTCTGAAACACAACTAGCTCTTTATTCGCATGAAGTGTTCATTGACAAGGGATTTCAGATTGATTCCGTATTTTTGGATTTCCGGAAGGCTTTTGACACTGTACCACAGAAGCAGCTTGTAGTGAAATTGCGTGCTTATGGAATATCATCTCAGTTATGCGACTGGACTCGTGATTTCCTGTCAGAGAGGTCACAGTTCGTAGCAGCTGACGGAAAGTCATCGAGTAAAACAGAATTGATTTCTGGCGTTCCACAGGGTAGTGTTATAGACCCTGCGCTGTTCCTTATCTGTATAAACGATTTGGGAGACAATCTGAGCAGCCGTCCTAGGAAGTTTGCAGATGACGCTGTCATTTATTGACTAATAAAGTCATCAGAGGGTCAATAAAATTGCAAAACTATTTATGAAAGATATCTGTATGGTGCGAAAATTGGCAATTGACTATAAGTAACGAAAAGTGTGAGTTCATCCACGAGAGTGCTAAAAGAAATTCGTTAAACTTCAGTTACATGATAAATTAGTCAAATCTAAAGGGCGTTAATTGAACTAAATACCTAGGAACTACAATTACGAGCAACTTAAACTGGAAATAACCTACAGAAAATGTTGTGGGGAAGGCTAACCAAAGACTGCGTTTCATTGTCAGAACACTTAGCAAATGTAACATATCAACTAAGGAGACTGCCTACACTACGCTTGTCCGTTCTCTTTTAGAATACTGCTGCGCGGTGTGGGATGCTTACCATACAGGATTGACGGAGTACATCGAAAAAGTTCAAAGAAGGCAGTACGTTTTGTACTATAGCGAAATATGGGAGAGAGTGTCACTGAAATGATACAGAATTTGGGGTGGAATTTTTCGTTGCGGCGGGATCTTCTCACGAAATTCCAGTCACCAACTTTCTCCTCCGAATGCGGAAATATTTTGTTGACACCGACCTACATAGGGAGAAACGATCACCATGACAAAATAAGGGAAATCAGGGCTAGTTCGGAAAGATATATGTGTTCGTTCTTCCCGCGCGCTAGAAGAGATTGGAATGATAGAGAATTGTGAAGGTGGTTCGGTGAACTCTCTGCCAGGTACTTAAATGTGATTTGCAGAATATCCATGCAGATGTAAATATAGATGTAGATACGTAAACAGGCAGAATACGACCCGACGGTCGGCAACGCCCATCTAAGACAATAAGTGTCTGGCGCAGTTGTTAGATCGGTTACTGCTGCTACAATGGCAGGGTATCAAGATTTAAGTGAATCTGAATGTAGTGTTATAGTTGGTGCACAAGCGGTGGGATACAGCATCTCCGAGGTAGCGATGAAGTGGGTATTTTCCCGTACGACCATTTCACGAGTGTACCGTGAATATCAGGAATCCGGTAAAAGTCAGATTTCCGACATCGCTGCGGCCTGAAAAAGATCCTGCGAGAAAGGGACCAACGACGACTGAAGAGAATCGTTCAACGTGGCAGAAGTGCAACCCTTCTGCAAATTGCTGTAGATTTCAATGCTGGGCCATCATCAAATGTCGGCGTGCGAACCATTCAACGAAACACTATCGATATGGGCTTTCGGAGCCGAAAACCCACTCGTTTGCACTTGATGACCGCAGAACATAAAGCATTACGGCTTACCTGGGCCCGTCAACACCGACAATGGACTGTTGATGACTGGAAACATGTTGCCTGGTCGGACGAGTCTCGTTTTAAATTGTATCGAGCGGATGGACGTGTACGGGTATGGAGACAACCTAATGAATCCATGGACCCTGCATGTCAGCAGGGGATTGTACAAGCTGGTAGAAGTACTGTAATAGGGTGGGGCGTGTGCAGTTGGAGTGATGTGGGACCCCTGATAAGTTTAGATACGACTCTGGCAGGTGACACGTAAATAAGCATCCTGTCTGATCACCTGCATCCATTCATGTCCATTGTGCATTCTGATGGACCTGGGACATTCCAGCAGGACAATGCGACACCCCACACGTCCAGAATTGCTACAGAGTGGCTCCAGGAACACTCTTCTGGCCACCAGACTCCCCGGACATGAACATTATTTAGCATATCTGGAACGCCTAGCAACGTGCTGTTCAGAAGAGATCTCCACCTCCTCTTGCTCTTACCGATTTATGGATAGCCCTGCAGGATTCATGCTGTCAGAACCCTCCAGCACTACTTCAAACATTATTCGAGTCCATGACACGTCGTGTTGCGGCACTTCTGCGTGCTCGCGGGGGCCCTACACGATATTTATTAGCCAGGTGTACTCGTTTCTTTGGCTATTCAGTATAGTTCTGACTGCACGTTTGTTCGTTCAGCTTACAGAAGTCGAGAGACAGGGAAGCACAATTGCCAAAGGATCGGATTTGCATAATGTTACACGTGGCTGGATAAAATAATTAGCGCATTAAATGAATTGGATTAGCTTTGCTGAAATGAAATTAATGTATGGTGCGGGTGAAATCAATGGAGATGCTATTAAATGAAATTAAATCAACAAAAGCCGATCAGAAGTCCACAGCGTAGTGAATATAACGTGCACAATGAAAATTTTCATTGAATGTGGTTCCACAGGTGTGACAAATTGTTTAAATTATTTGAGACCGCCTGTGGCTGTCACTTTTTCTTTATTAGTTGCACTGTTGTACAATTTCAGCCTTAAACCGTTTCCAGGAATCGATGGTGGTACATTATGCCTAATAGTCTCTGTAAGAAAAATGACAACTGCATGCGTTGTCAAATCATTTAAATATTGACAATTTGTGCTAGACCGGGCTCAAACTCTGATTTCCTCTGCATTTCGCTGGCAGCCACATTAACCACTGAAGACGTCTCAGGCTGATAAAACAGTGATTTAAAAACTCGAGCAAAATTACAGATAACTTGGCAGTGTGAGCGCACTTGTCTGTCTAACTTTACATCCCCTCCGGCCTGGATGTGTGTACTGATTCGGTTGGGAAGGATGTCATAAAATTGTTGTATCCTCTTCTGAGGCAAACTGGCCCACAACTGTTGTAACTGGCCCTTGAAATCCTGGGTATAGGCACTAGGATGGAGTTGACGTCCGACCTGATCCCACATACTCGTATGTTCTACCTGGGACTCAACATCACGCTGACAGTTCTCAGAGACGCGGAAGAGCATTGTCCTGTTAAAAAATGGCACCATGATACAGTCACATGAGAGGTAGCACATGGCGGTGCAGGCCGTAATTTACCGTTGTGCCATCAGAGTTCCCTCGATCACTACCAGTGGTTCCCTGAAGTCATACCCGATGGTTCCCACACCATGAGACCGCTAGGACTCTCCAAAGCGTCGTAAGGATGAGATCTCTCCCCAGGAAGCCACCATATTCGCCTACAACGGCCGTCCGTGGTAGTGCAGAACTGCAATTCCTCTTTGAACACAATGCGATGCCATTCACCATCAGTCCGGCTCCCGGTAACGGGACCACTCCAGATGCAGCCGTTTATGTTGCAGAGTTAACGGCAGTCTACGCATGGAATGGTAATTCCCTAGTCCGACTGCTGGTGGCCTACGACCAATAGTGCGGCATGACTCATAACGTTACAGGAAGTCTATTACTTGTTCTGAGATTTCAGGCACCGAGCGAGATGGCGCAGTGGTTCACACAATGAACTCGTATTCGGGAGGACGACAGTTCAAAACCGTGTCCGGCCATCCAAATTTAGGTTTTCCTTGGTTCCCTAAATTGCTCAAGTCGCAAGTGCTTGGATGGTTCTTTTGAAAGGGTACGGCCGATTTTCTTCCCCATCCTTGAAACATTGCGAGCTTGTGCTCTCTGTCTAATGACCATGACGTCGACGGGACGTTAAACCATACTCTCCCTTCCTTCGGATGGCACGCGCAGATGTGAACGGATCACGACGTGTTTGGTACATAATGTGGCGATCCTGCCTTGTGGAGGTCACACGTAGTCGACCGGAACCTTCATAATGACTGCGCCTGCCCTCACGGTCGAGTGCAATAGAACCTGGGCCACTGTCACTTCAGAATGTCCCACAAATATTGATATTGCACGATTCGACTAGCCGACCAAATAGAGACCCACAAAGAATTCCCTTCCAAATTCTGTTAGATGCTGATAACGCTGTCTCATATGAGTACGCGGCATCTCCATGTGCTTCACAGCGACCACTCGACATCTGACGCTGTACACGCCCCTTACATATTTACAAATTATATTGTCCTTTTTATACCTATATTTACATTGGGCTCCCAAATTCGGTTTTCGTGGACTAATTGCCCAATACCATGTCTGGTTATTTGTGTAAACACAGTCCGCCTGTTTAGCTGGGTGGTGCCGGCACGGTAGCTCAGCTTGTTCAGTCAGAGTTCAAATGGCTCTGAGCACTATGGGACTCAACTGCTGAGGTCATTAGTCCCCTAGAACTTAGAACTAGGTAAACTTAACTAACCTAAGGACATCACAAACATCCATGCCCGAGGCAGGATTCGAACCGGCGACCGTAGCGGTCGTGCGGTTCCAGACTGCAGCGCCTTTAACCGCACGGCCACTTCGGCCGGCTTGTTCAGTCAGAGGGCCGATTGATAAAAAACTGAGTAAAGGAATCAACGATCAACTTTAACATACGCCATGACACGTCCGTACAGACCAAACGCAACGAACTATACTGAACAAAATGAGAAAAAAAAGGTGGTAACGTGCTCGCCTCCCATGCAAGCGGACCCGAGTCCGATTCCCGGCCGGCTAGGAGATTTTCTCCGCTCAGGGACTGGTTGTTGTGTTGTCCTCATCATCAAATGGTTCAAATGGCTCTGAGCACTATGGGACTTAACAGCTGTGGTCATCAGTCCCCTAGAACTTAGAACTACTTAAACCTAACTAACCTAAAGACATCACACACATCCATGCCCGAGGCAGGATTCGAACCTGCGACCGGAGCAGTTGCGCGGTTCCGGACTGCGCGCCTAGAACCACGAGACCACCGCGGCCGGCCCTCATCATCAGTTCATCCTCATCACCTACGCGCATGTCGCCCAACATGGCATCGACTGAAATAAGACTTGCACTTGGCGCCCGAACTTCCCCGAATGGGGCCTCCCGGCCAACGATGCCATACACTCACTTCACTTTTTTTTGCGTAAACACTTCATTATCGATTCTGTAAATGTGGTTCTAGCGGCCGAAATCTCTCTTCTGCAGTAGAGAGAAGGCATATTCGACTAAGAAAGTATTTATTCATTTCCTTTGTTTAATTGAAGAGAAGCGCATTTTATCTTTAGCAGTGGAGGATGCAAGAGAGTCCGGACGCCGGCTACAGCGAGGCCCTGAAGACTGACCGCAGCTTCCATCATTAAGCTAATTATTCATTGTACTAAAAGCTACTACGTTACTAATTATTTTACAGGAGTGAACCGCCCTGGCTTCGCTCGGGTAACACTAACAAGGAAAACTCCCCATCACACTCCCCTCGTATGTAGTGGTAAGACGATTCAGCGGACAGCCCGTCAAAAACTGAACACAGATCAACCATGAAAACAGGAAGAAGGTGTACTGAAGTGTGAAGAAAAGCAAAACAGGAACAGTAACGGTCGAAGCTCAACAAGTACAGCATCAAGCCAAGTGGGAGAACCACGGCGTCGTGGTTAACTGGTCGCGTTGTTGGACCGCAAAGCGGATGAGCCGGGCTCAAAACTCTGCTGTACCATTTCTTTATTTATTTTTTTCACCGCGTTATGAACTGTCCGTCATTGAAATGTTTGTTCTCTTCTGTAGTATTGGCAGTTCTCATACTATACATTGGTTATAGAATATGAGTCATGCGGTAACAATACATTGCCGTCGAAATTAAATGCGAAGAATAGTGACAGCAGGCGAGATACTAAAGAGACGTCTCATAGAAATGAAAACAACAAATAAACTGGTGTGAACGATGTTACAACAAAGGAGTTCAAGAGTCAAAACTCCCAAAACGGAATGCAATTTGAAAAACGTTAAAAACGTATATTTTGACAGAGCACAGAGAAACTGTGTGATTGTGAAATTGTTGCGTTCATTTGTTGCAGCTTATGTGGCAAACTATTATGTTTTCAGAATGAGATTTTCACTCTGCAGCGGAGTGTGCGCTGATATGAAACTTCCTGGCAGATTAAAACTGTGTGCCTGACCGAGACTCGAACTCGGGACCTTTGCCTTTCGCGGGCAAGTGCTCTACCATCTGAGCCACCGAAGCACGACTCACGCCCGGTACCCACAGCTTTCGCAGGAGAGCTTCTGTAAAGTTTGGAAGGTAGGAGACGAGATACTGGCAGAAGTACAGCTGTGGGTACCGGGCGTGAGTCGTGCTTCTGTAGCTCAGATGGTAGAGCACTTGCCCGCGAAAGGTAGAGGTCCCGAGTTCGAGTCTCGGTCGGGCACACAGTTTTAATCTGCCAGGAAGTTTCATATTATGTTTTCATCATTTCCTTGGAAGGGATCACATTCACATTCATACGAACAGCTAAATCGGGCAAGGAGGCATATCTCACTCACTCACCAGTTCTACAAATTAGGTGCGCCGATAAGAGATTCCTATCGTATGACACGCGTACTGTGACTAATGTCGTGTATGACACACCGAACGTATTTTCCGATGGAGGAGGATGCGGCTGACTTGTCACCTTGTTATCAAACGTTTGCGGTTACCATTCGAAAACCACTTCCTTCCGGCTGCTAATAGAGTAATTGCGCAGAATCAACACTCTTTGTAGGTGCCTGCCTTACACCTCGCTGTTGCAAACGGATGTTACACCACGACACAGACACAAATTTGAATACAGAGAACAGCGGAAAACAACTGACACGAGGGAGCTTTGAACACGGAGAGTTCACTTCACAGTCCTACACCGTATCTCATTTTGTTCGTTATTGTTCACTGTATTCTTCCACGTCGGACGTCCAGTGACACCCAGTCATGATCATCGTTGATCCATGCACACAGTTTTTTTTTATTACAGAGAGCAGCTAACCCTCAGACCAAACACGCTTTTTTTTAACTCATTTTGTTCGTTTTCGATCGTTGCATCTGCTCGGGGCGGACGTCGCAAGACACCCGTTTTCAGTTCGTCGTTGATCCATTAACTCAGTTTTTTTTTTTATTACAGAGGGCAGCTAACCCTCTGACCGAACACGCTGAGTTACCGTGCCGGCCGCTGAGCTACCGTATCGGCGTTAACTTCGACGCCATGGATAGTCAAGTCTGCTCTATGTTGCACTTCTTGTGCCTGGACCGTTCAGTGGTTCTACATATTTTGCTTTTTTTGCCACAGTTGGGTACACCTCCTTCCTGTTTTCATACTAGATCTGTGTTCAGTTTTTCACGGGCTGTACACTGGGCCCTTTTACCACTGAATCTGGAGGGGGTGGGGGTAGAGGGAAGGGGTGCGATTCGAAGTTTCTCTTATAAGTATCTACGGCCGCGTGCGACTTGTCTGGCGTAGCTACAATTTTGTTTAAGGGTCACTACGTAGAGTTACGCTTGAGAAATCAGTGAACAACGTCAGGTAAGTGAATATATTCACTTACCTGACGTTGTTCACCGATGAACAAGTGCTTCTCAGGTATCCATTTCAGAGTCCATGTTTACTGGACATTTTTTCCTTTGTTTTGGCCCATACTACCACCTGTGAAAGTGAATATGTTCACTTACCTGACGCTGTTCACTGATTTTTATCCGTAACTCTACGCAGTGACCCTTAAACAAAATTAAACGATCCAAGTAGTACACGCTACTTGCTGGCGTACTGCAGCGTCTGAAGGCGTTAAGTGCACTGCCCGACCGCGACAGGCTAACAATGCGAACCTCGCATCAAAGGCGTCGCAGCCGCTCATTTGTCTACGGGGCGGTCTGCCAGTGCGTTGCGAGTATCAAAATCCATACAGTAGTTTTTGCGAGTAGCCTTCACATACAGACAGAAAAGCGCGGTGTGGGAATGTAATTCATCGTATTTCAGCCAATTTGCAACAAATATCTATAAATTATACACACGAACCTTCCTCGTGAATCAGTGTGTCTATTAGTGAAAACATTATCAAAAATTCCTACGGCAGTTCCAAGGATAAACCTTCATATACACGCAGAAAAAGGCGGTGGGGACTTTAAATAACAAGCACTGTAGATCGGTTCAAATGGCTCTGAGCACTATGGGACTTAACATCTGTGGTCATCAGTCCCCTAGAACTTAGAACTACTTAAACCTAACTAACCTAAGGACATCACACACATCCATGCCCGAGGCAGGATTTGAACCTGCGACCGTATCAGTCGCGCGGTTCCGGACTGAAGCGCCTAGAACCGCTTGGCCATCGTGGCCGGCAAGCACTGTAGAAGTGGAATGTATGTATGCAGGTTGTTCGGAAATTCACGTTACAAACTTCTAGGTATTGTAGAGGGGAGTGAATATATAATATTTTGAATAGGAACCCATGTCCGGAAATGTCACCCAACGACGCTACAGAGCGTCAAAGTAATAGGCGCCGGTGCCTGTAAATGTATGTATACAGGGTGTTACAAAAAGGTACGGCCAAACTTTCAGGAAACATTCCTCACACACAAATAAAGAAAAGATGTTATGTGGACATGTGTCCGGCAACGCTTAATTCCCATGTTAGAGCTCATTTTAGTTTCGTCAGTATGTTCTTCCACCTACGCTCAATGGAGCACGTTATCTTGATTTCATACGGGATACTCTACCTGTGCTGCTAGAACATGTGCCTTTACAAGTACGACACAACATGTGGTTCATGCACGATGGAGCTCCTGCACATTTCAGTCGAAGTGTTCGTACGCTTCTCAACAACAGATTCGGTGCCCGATGGATTGGAAGAGGCGGACCAATTCCATGGCCTCCACGCTCTCCTGACCTCAACCCTCCTGACTTTCATTTTTGGGGCATTTGAAAGCTCTTGTCTACGCAACCCCGGTACCAAATGTAGAGACTCTTCGTGCTCGTATTGTGCACGGCTGTGATACAATACGCCATTCTCCAGGGCTGCATCAGCGCATCAGGGCTTCCATGCGACGGAGGGTGGATGCATGTATCCTCGCTAACGGAGGACATTTTGAACATTTCCTGTAACAAAGTGTTTGAAGTCAAGCTGGTATGTTCTGTTGCTGTGTGTTTCCATTCCATGACTAATGTGATTTGAAGAGCAGTAATAAAATGAGCTCTAACATGGAAAGTAAGCGTTTCCGGACACATGTCCACATAACATATTTTCTTTCTTTGTGTGTGAGGAAAGTTTGGCCGTACCTTTTTGTAACACCCTGTATACGGGGTTTCCGTGATGACGTTACAAACTTTCTAGGATGATGGAGAAGGACAAATGTATCAACTTGAGGTTGATACAGGAAATGTACGGGTCGGAAGCTATAAGCGGATACCGTTCTGATATTTCGGACAGTGCAAAACTTGCACTGGTACTGTTGTTGCTAGGAATGTAGGGTACGCACCTTAGAAGGTGGTAGTACAGACGAAAACAAGAAAAAAATGTCTAGTAATTATGGGCTGTAACATGCATGCCTTAAGAGCTATGAGCACTTGTTCAATAGAGGAGACGTGTTGCACAGTAGCGAAGGTGAACAGGTGCTCATAGCTCCTCAGCTATGCATTTCAAAGCCCATGTCTACTGGACATTTTTTCCTTGTTTTAGCCCATGCTATCATCTCTCAAAGTTGCCAACCCTACAAACTTAGCAACAATTGTACCAGTACATGTGTTTCACCGTCAGAGGTATGAGAACGGTTTTCGCTTATAAATTTCGACTCGTACGTTTCCGATACAGAGACCATTACCTCAAGTTGATACATTTATCCTCCTCCATCACTTTAGAAAGTGTGTAACATCATCATGTTATCACCCCAGTACCTGTAACTTTGACACTCTGTAGCCTCTTGGACGACGTTCCCGGACATGGGTTTCTATTCAAAATACACTCCTGGAAATTGAAATAAGAACGCCGTGAATTCATTGTCCCAGGAAGGGGAAACTTTATTGACACATTCCTGGGGTCAGATACATCACATGATCACACTGACAGAACCACAGGCACATAGACACAGGCAACAGAGCATGCACAATGTCGGCACTAGTACAGTGTATATCCACCTTTCGCAGCAATGCAGGCTGCTATTCTCCCATGGAGACGATCGTAGAGATGCTGGATGTAGTCCTGTGGAATGGCTAGCCATGCCATTTCCACCTGGCGCCTCAGTTGGACCAGCGTTCGTGCTGGACGTGCAGACCGCGTGAGACGACGCTTCATCCAGTCCCAAACATGCTCAATGGGGGACAGATCCGGAGATCTTGCTGGCCAGGGTAGTTGACTTACACCTTCTAGAGCATGTTGGGTGGCACGGGATACATGCGGACGTGCATTGTCCTGTTGGAACAGCAAGTTCCCTTGCCGGTCTAGGAATGGTAGAACGATGGGTTCGATGACGGTTTGGATGTACCGTGCACTATTCAGTGTCCCCTCGACGATCACCAGTGGTGTACGGCCAGTGTAGGAGATCGCTCCCCACACCATGATGCCGGGTGTTGGCTCTGTGTGCCTCGGTCGTATGCAGTCCTGATTGTGGCGCTCACCTGCACGGCGCCAAACACGCATACGACCATCATTGGCACCAAGGCAGAAGCGACTCTCATCGCTGAAGACGACACGTCTCCATTCGTCCCTCCATTCACGCCTGTCGCGACACCACTGGAGGCGGGCTGCACGATGTTGGGGCGTGAGCGGAAGACGGCCTAACGGTGTGCGGGACCGTAGCCCAGCTTCATGGAGACGGTTGCGAATGGTCCTCGCCGATACCCCAGGAGCAACAGTGTCCCTAATTTGCTGGGAAGTGGCGGTGCGGTCCCCTACGGCACTGCGTAGGATCCTACGGTCTTGGCGTGCATCCGTGCGTCGCTGCGGTCCGGTCCCAGGTCGACGGGCACGTGCACCTTCCGCCGACCACTGGCGACAACATCGATGTACTGTGGAGACCTCACGCCCCACGTGTTGAGCAATTCGGCGGTACGTCCACCCGGCCTCCCGCATGCCCACTATATGCCCTCGCTCAAAGTCCGTCAACTGCACATACGGTTCACGTCCACGCTGTCGTGGCATGCTACCAGTGTTAAAGACTGCGATGGAGTTCCGTATGCCACGGCAAACTGGCTGACACTGACGGCGGCGGTGCACAAATGCTACGCAGCTAGCGCCATTCGACGGCCAACACCGCGGTTCCTGGTGTGTCCGCTGTGCCGTGCGTGTGATCATTGCTTGTACAGCCCTCTCGCAGTGTCCGGAGCAAGTATGGTGGGTCTGACACACCGGTGTCAATATGTTCTTTTTTCCATTTCCAGGAGTGTATTACGTACTCACTGTAAGTAGGCTGTTTATGTTTTCTTATTGGCAACGTTACGTAGCGCTCTGTATGAAAATCACTGGCTGTGCTGTGTGCAGTCTGTGGCTAGTTTGCATTGTTGTCTGCCATTGTAGTGTTGGGCAGTTGGCTGTTAACAGCGCGTAGCGTTGCGCAGTTGGAGGTGAGCCGCCAGCAGTGGTGGATGTGGGGAGAGAAATGGCGGAGTTTTGAAATTTGTTAGAATGGTTGTCATGAACTGCTATATATATTATGACTATTAAGGTAAATACATTGTTTGTTCTCTATTAAAATCTTTCATTTGCTAACTATGCCTATCAGTAGTTAGTGCCTTTAGTAGTTTGAATCTTTTATTTAGCTGGCAGTAGTGGCGCTCGCTGTATTGCAGTAGTTCGAGTAACGAAGATTTTTGGTGAGGTAAGTGATTTGTGAAAGGTATAGGTTAATGTTAGTCAGGGCCATTCTTTTGTAGGGATTTTTGAAAGTCAGATTGCGTTGCGCTAAAAATATTGTGTGTCAGTTTAAGGACAGTCATGTATAATTTTTCTAACGGGACGTGTCATCACTACCTCTGCAAGTCGCAGAAGTTTGTAACAGGAATTTCCGAACACACAGTATATGTATAGATTATTTCGTGTGGCTCTGTGTCCTGGTGTAAGAGTTTCCATTGGACGTCACTTCGGCGAATTGCTTCTCCCTAGCCAGTTCTCCAATCGGGAAAAAGCAACCTGCAGTTAAACGTGGAATTTTAAACACGCTTCGTTTGTGGCGCTATGATTCGAGCCGAGGATGCGTCCGTTAACAAGCACGCACATTCCTACTTTTTTGTGTTCGAGAGCAGAAAAGTTTATTTATGTGCTGGCTTGTTCCTACTCTTGCAAGCGATCAAGCCATTCTCAGATCAAAGAGGAATTGGAGACAACGGAGTTAGCGTAGTGAGCTGATTAACGTAAAAGAGTTGGGGGTGGACAAAATGCAGTAATAGTCGTACGGCAGGAGTGTGGCACCATCTCACGGGGAGGGAGGGGGAGAGAGAGAGAGAGAGAGAGAGAAGAGTAAGAGACGGAGAAAGTCTGAGAGTAAGTGCCCTTAATTCAACAGTTACCGGAGACTGAACATTTACATGAAGTCCAGTGAGTACTATGACCCTACATGATGCGTTACTACTGTCTCCAGCGAGCCGTTAAGTTCTTCACACATATCGAATGGTTCTTCTCCGTGATCGAGCTTTTCAAACCGCGCTTTGAGCTGTATTTAGTTGGAAATAATACTGGTAACGAAAAGTAGTCTAATCAGCTGTCTTTGTTAATCAAATGTAACGTATAGTTGCTAATCAATAGAATGTGTGCCAACTTTCTGAGTTAAATACAGAGTCTCTATATGAAGCCTAGCACAAACGTAGCGCAAAACGTAACATACAGTCATGCAATTGCACATTGCACACACACACACACACACACACACACACACACACACACACACACACACACACACACATCTGCATTCATACCGCGCGACCGCTACGGTCGCAGATTCGAATCCTGCCTCGGGCATGGATGTGTGTGATGTCCTTAGGTCAGTTAGGTTTAAGTAGTTCTAAGTTCTAGGGGACTGATGACCTCAGAAGTTAAGTCCCATAGTGGTCAGAGCCATTTTTTGCAGTCATACACATACATATCACAGTCCCCCACAGTCTACTTGGACGTGATGCACAATGCCGAAGTTCCGTGCTTTGAGATATTCGGATATTTCTGAGGGGCTGTAACTATGTGCTGCAGCGATGCTCGAACCCAGATATTTGAAAGCTTCATAGTGTAACATAATACCAGCAGAATCACGTTACCCCCAAAGCGAAATGAAAGGAAACAATAGACAGAAGTTTAACGAAAAAAGAAGCTTATATTTTATCGTTTTTGTCAAAGATGTAGTGATTCTAGACGGAGCATTAAATCAGTTGTAGGGAGATGGAGGTAGAAAACGGCCCTGATTTATATAAGAAATCATCCAAGCATTCGTCTCGGTTGATTTAAGGAAAACACGGTAAACCAGTTCGGAACGTCTAGCCAGGACTCAAATCCATTTATCTGGAAAAAGAATCAGTATTTTAATTTACGTGTTACTGCGAACATTCAGAATTCAACGGCGTACCTCATTTTGTTTGAATTTAACTCATGATAGCTAGACATTTAAGTGATGAATCACTTCAAATTGTTAGTCTTAGTTGCTAAATTACACGAATAATGAAATTTCTCTGAAGACTGAACTGTGTGCCACAGCGGAATTCGAAACCTCTCCTTTGCTTTGCGTGAGCAATGCTCCTCAAAGTGAGTAATGTGATCTGAAATTTTGGACTTCTGGAGCTATATAGGAACACAACAGTCGCACCCTAAAGAAACGTAAAGCGCTTTTCAAATTCCGCGAAATTCCTCGCCACTCTTGTTTCGAAACGCCAAAGCTTGCTACAGCTGATTTGGCGCAGGCGACCTTGCTCTGCAACGTCGCGTGGCCACCTTGCTTCATTAAGATGCGGAGCTGACCCTGAGGGTCGTGAGTCGTACCCAAAGATCTGACTGCGGCCTTGCCACAGTTTAGCAGCTGTTACAGAAAATAACACTTCTGCTATACACTTGCTACGTAAATCTCTCCTCCACTTTAGAGCTTGCATACAAGTACGCCATCTAATGCGCCAAAACAGATGACTATGTGATTTCAAATTGACGGCGATATATTCATCTGAACTAATCATTATTTTGCCATATCATAGTTACATCAGAGACATTTGAAATATAAATATCACTATCCACCTGACATGTACTACTTGTGGCATTGTGAGAGATCGTGTATAATCAGGAAATCGTATACCTGTTAACAAAATAGTGTGATGTGCGATTTTAGTCAAACGATTGTGCTTTAACAAAACATAGCATTTATAACGCGTGAAGGAAGCAGTGAAACAGAAATGCTGTAGCATGGAGTAATTTTATGAAATAGATATATCCCCGCCAGTTCCGTACCAAAAAGTCGGGTATCAAACTCACCTGAGACGATGTTTCTTTTTCAAGGGAAATTTGTACTGTATAGTTATGTTACAATGTTATTGGTCTGCTGATAGGAACATCTTTGTTACTAAATGCATCTCTGTAAGCTTCCGAAGAGAATAATTGGCACAGTCAGACATCGGCGAACATGATCCTTTCCAGCGGCTAGCGAGCGTTCAAATCGTCGACGGCGTGCGCTGTTTTAGCCGCCTTTGAATAACCGTCTGGAATGTAGCTGTCACTGCGCATGCGCGTATCGATCCCCAGAGACGTTGCGACAACAGTTCCGCTGGCGAATTACGGATGCATTTCACTTTGCATTTCCGCACAGACTTTTTTATACATACTTGATTTCACATGTTAAATACTAGTTAACATATCACGTTGTTATCCCTCTCCTAAGAATATTACGTAAATTGTTCTGTTGCTGACAAGAGCAGGGAAATTACACTTGCGCAGAAGTTCTACCGTTGATCGATTTCAAGTTGACAGGCAATGACCTTGACAAACTAAGGCTACGTGTCCACTGTATGCGTAAATATATGACAGATCGTTGCACGTTGTGCGTCATATTGCGCGACAACACCGCGTCCTTCGCTGACGATGTCGTCCGATGAAATCAATGTGCTAGACGGAGAAACTTCACACAGATGTAGCAACATAATCATCAAAAACTGATATTGACTATACTCACTTTGTAAGGCCTTTCTTGAGTAAGGGAAAGCTTCGTATTTTCAATTTCAAGTAACTTGCCGGCCGGGGTGAACGAGCGGTTCTAGGCACTGCCTTCTGTAGCCGCGCGACCGCTACGGTCGCAGGTTCGAATCCTGCCTCGGGCATGGATGTGTGTGACGTCCTTAGGTTAGTTAGGTTTAAGTAGTTCTAAGTGCTAGGGGACTGATGACCTCAGCAGTTAAGTCCCATAGTGCTCAGAGCCATTTGAACCATTTTTCAAGTAACTTCTCATCATAATTCATCTTCTGAATCTTATTTCTGTACGGGCGCTTGAAATTTTTTTCTTGTATTGTAAGTGTTGCCTGGGTTTCATATTGTGACGCTTGTCTCTAAATATCATCTATATTCTGCTAAATTATCTCTATCATTGGTAAAATGCTCTTCACTACGACAGGTTTCATTCGAGTAAATCTCGTTGTTCCATATAACTTCATCAGAAGCAAAGCATCCATCGTTAATGCTGCGTTGAGTGTTTGGACTGATGCGTTCGTCAGGAAGAACACCTGAGTGAAGAAATGCCACTGTTTAGATGTATTAGCATCTTGAACAGTTATATTATCGTTACAGTGTAAAATATATTACTTTTCTACACAACATAGAAATAAACAAAGAAGACTCTGCAGAGTTTTATCGATATCAACTGAAACAAATGATCCGTACAAACATTTACAGCTTTACAGATCGTTAACTATAATAGAAGTACTGCTCTGGAGTCAGACATGAGAGAAAAGCTGCCAACATCGTCTGTCGAGATTGGCATGTAACGAATACTTAAAATTGTACTCCCAAGTCTCAGGCGTTTGACAGTTTACTGTATTATTAAATGATACCGCCAGAATTTACATACGTATGCTACTGTAAAACGAAACTTATTTATCGATACGTGAAATAAAATACTGCGCCGGCCGCGGTGGTCTAGCGGTTCTGGCGCTGCAGTCCGGAACCGCGGGACTGCTATGGTCGCAGGTTCGAATCCTGCCTCGGGCATGGATGTGTGTGATGTCCTTAGGTTAGTTAGGTTTAAGTAGTTCTAAGTTCTAGGGGACTTATGACCTAAGATGTTGAGTCCCATAGTGCTTAGAGCCATTTGAACCATGAAACTCCACCCGCATATTCGCTTTCAGGTATGGCATGTGATACCAGCACGCCCCCACTCCTGCCTTAGTTAATTTTTACTTAGTGCAGTTTACAGGGCAAGAGAGATCGGAAAATTCAAACTAATTTGAAGCTTGTGCACCGTCGCTTGACAATGCAAGACCACGGCCGACCGTTTAGTCCGCCATTGCTCTGCGCGTGATAAATAGTGCGACGCTCTGCCGCGGGTTTACGCACCGAGTGGGCACTAGGCCTCAACGTAACCAGAAAACGATAAGGTCACACTCTATGTCTGTAACACAACACAACAATAAGCTCATCCCTTCTCATGCAGCAGCAGTAACGTTCGAATGTATATACTTCTGGGGTTCCGCCAACCTTTTCTCATTGTAAGATATTCCTTTGAGTCGAGTTGTCGAAATGAAGATAGTTTATAGTCTCGTTCTCATTGCAGTGACTAGTGGCAGATGAATAGCACATCTGGACGAAGCTGAGCGACGAAATCGTCCGCAGTCTTCTTGAAGAAAATTTCTCAGCATTCGTCTGAAGCGACACACAGAGTGTCCGAAACGCTTAGGTTCAAAAGTATACAGATGGTAAGGGATCCTTAACTGAACGTTTTGAGATAATGGTAAGAACTGAATATTTCAGTGAGTACGACGGCTTGAATAAGTAATTCGTGTTTCAAGACACAAAGGAATTAATGACGTTAACTGCCTGGAAACAATAATTTAAATCAATGGGGAAAGTGGAAAATTTGTGCTGGGCTAAGTGGTCCCCTGCTTACCAGGATGATGTGTTGACCACCGCGCCATCCAGACACAGCGGCCAGCGTCACTGCATGGGCTACCCTAGCATGTTTCCCGTTAAACCCAAATTCTCAACTTATCCACATTTCGCCAGCGTGGTGTCCATCCGCACTGAAGTGATCATTGGCCGTCCTCGCCTTCGGACTTGTTCGAAAGAACAGACACCACACGTATAAGCAACTCGTGTTGTCAACAGTGTTATCTTCCTGCATCAACGTAGCTGGTGCTGCCTTGATCAACAATACACAATGGTCTGTAAAGAGTCATGGTGCAATTTGTTTTCCTATGAGGCTACTTTTGTACATCTGCATGCATATTCCACAAACCACCTCATGATGTTGGGCGGGGGCTACCCTGTACCTCTACTAGTCACTTCCTTTCATGTTCCACTCGCAAATAAAGCGAGGGGAAAACTACTGTCTATACGCCTCCGCACGAGACCTGTTTCTTGTATCTTTTCTTCGTAGTCCTTACGCGGCAGTAGAATCGTTCTGCAGTCAGCTTCAAATGCATGTTCTCTGAATTTTCGCGACAGTGTTCCTCGAAAAGAACGTTGCTTCCCTCCAGTAAATTAGTCGTTTGTGCATAAAATCTCAAAAGAAATTGCAGAGGAACTATTCGGTAGGGCCCTTGTTGCCTCTCTCGTTGCGCAACAAAAAATTTATGCACCATTGTAATGGAAGTTTGAGACTGATGGTCGTCATTCTGAACAGTTTTTGCGAGCTTAAACTATATCTGTAAGGTTGCGTATTTCAACAAAAAATTAGTCCCTTATTTTAAAATACTCAGTTTAGTATCCTCCATCATTTCCTCTAGGTATTTGTACAAAGGAGGCGCACGTTTTGGGCTTAACAAAAACTCTGGCAATTCAATAAACTGTGGATAACCTAGTTAACAGTACTCATATTACTTGCGTAAATAATGTTTAAGTGTTTTGTATGCCTTGATGCCTGATGATAAACACTTGTGTCTGGAAACGGCTCGCTAATAAATTAATTTTATAAGATTAATAATCTTTAAACTTATAACACTCACGTAAAACCTGTCTGCCAATATGGCTAAATATTAAGCCAGAAACAATAGTATCATTCATTCCAGAAATGAGTTAATAGTGACTGCAGATATTTTTGATAGGCGAGATGGTAAATCGGATGTCATAGAACAAAACGCACACGTCACTTTCACACAACCGGTGACTAATCCCAGGGTAGTCCCGTAGTTTGCAACATTTGCAGTGAAAAGGACGTATTGTTGATTAGGATTTCTAATCACTTCACAACAGTCGAGTTCAGTACTCAGTATTTAAAAATTAGATTGTTTCTCGAGTATCCAGTCCACGAGCCAGGGTGCTCGTATAGGTGGGTGAGGTTAGTATTTTGCATAAGCAGTGAATGCACTGGATGAAATTTTGGACAGGGATTCAAAAAAATCTACGGAGTTGCGGATCGTGACTTCCCCTTCCAAGAATCGAATTGCATCTAACAATATATCGTGTTTTATTTAACATACCTTTACGGAGAATGCTATGAAGATAACTGCTGACTCTGCTGTGCCACCACTCCACCTACGGTACCTGTCACACACCACCCCGAAACGATGAATCTCATTTGCTGTAACCAGAGCACCTCGGCCATATTATTACTTTTACCTAGTTCAAAACGTGGTTACAGAGGAGAAATGACGTTACTTTCGTATTACAGTATCATGTTACATTATTTCATTGAACATATTCTGTAGGTTGTCAGGCTATGCACCTAAGTGTATATACATGTAAACATAGACGCTTTTTCTGTCAGAATAAGTCGATGGTAAGTATGGAGAGACTTCGGACGAGCGGTTTGAAGAGGCTGAAAACTGTGTCACAAGTATTTCAGAGGATATACCAAAAAAGAAGGAAGGGAGGTTAGTATTTAACGTCCTCACGACAACGATATCATTAGGGAGAGAGTACAAGCTCGGATTAGGAAAGGAAATCGACCAGATTCTTTGAAAATCGTCACCAGGCATTTGGATGGAGTGTTATACGGAAATCATGGAAAACCTGAATCTGCATGGTCGAACGCGGATTTGACTCAGCGTGCTTCTGAATGCGAGTCTTGTGTGTTAACCACTGCGCCACCTCGCTCGCTGAAGCATATGCACTAAATATTATGAGAACTGCTGCATCAGGACCGAAAGATGTGACTAAAATGAACTATATACCATAGCTAATAGCCCGCATCTCGTGGTCGTGCGGTAGCGTTCTCGCTTCCCACGCCCGGGTTCCCGGGTTCGATTCCCGGCGGGGTCAGGGATTTTCTCTGCCTCGTGATGGCTGAATGTTGTGTGATGTCCTTAGGTTAGTTAGGTTTAAGTAGTTCTAAGTTCTAGGGGACTGATGACCATAGATGTTAAGTCCCATACCGCTCAGAGCCATTTGAACCCTTTGAACCGTATAGCTAATATCATGCTAACACACAAATAATTAGGATAACAAAATTGTGCCTGATTTCTTTCTTTCAGAGCTCGCCGTGATGATCTATTACACTCAGGATGTCCAATATTCGTGGCGTTGAATCAAAGAGTATCTGAGTACTTTTGAGGATTATCTCCCCTCTATATGCGAGTCCACAGCTCAATAACTGTGGTCGCTGGAGAACCATACCGAAAAGTTTGCGGAACAACCATAACACAGGCAACTTCAGTGGGTAACATGCCAGAAGAATGAGTAAGCCAGGGTAGTAGTGGTACCAATCGTTCTTCGAAGGCTGATTGGCTCTGAGCACTATGGGACTTAACTTCTGAGGTCATGAGTCCCCTAGAACTTAGAACTACTTAAACCTAACTAACCTAAGGACATCACACACATCCACGCCCGGGGCAGGATTCGAACCTGCGACCGTAGCGGTCGCGCGGTTCCAGACTGTAGCGTCTAGAACCGCTCGACCACCCCGGCCGGCCTTCGAAGAACACTTGCAAGTTTCTCACCACATATGGGCAGGTCTTATAGGCCTGCGTGAAGGAGAAGAAGTACCGTGATCTCTAAATCATCCCCAATGCAGCAGTTTCTGTTAACCCTGCCCTCAATATTCAGCGGTCAAAATTCCATGCATTATTATACAATGAAGAGCCAAGGAAACGGGTACAGCTGCCTAATATCGTGTGCAGTCCCAGCGAGCACGCAGAAATGCCGCAACACGACGTGCCGTGGAATCGACTAATGTCTGAAGTAGTGCTGGAGGGAAATGACACCATGAATCCTGCAGTGTGTCCATAAATCCGTAAGATGATGAATAGATCAGGTGATCAGGCAAGATGCTTACTATGTGTCACCTGTCAGTGTCGTATCTTGACGTATCAGGGGTCCCGTATCACTCCAACCGCACGCGCCCCGAAGCATTACAGGGCGTCCACCAGCTTGAACAGTCCCCTGCTGACATGCAGGGTCCATGGACTCATTAGGTTGTCTCCATACCCGTACACTTCCATCCGCTCGATACAATTTGAAAAGAGACTCGTCAGACCAGGCAGCATGTTGCCAGTCATAAAAAGTCCAATGTCGGTGCTGACGGGCCCAGGCGAGGCGTAAAGCTTTGTGTCGTGCAATCATCAAGGGTTCATGAGTGGGCTCTCGGCTCCGAAAGCCCATATCGATGATATTTCGTTGAATGGTTCGCACGCTGACACTTTTTGACGGCCCAGCACTGAAATCCGCAGCAATTTGCGGAAGGGTTGCACTTCTGTCACGATGAACGATTCTCTTCAGTCGTCGTTGGTCTCGTTCTTGCAGGATCTTTTTCCGGCCTCAGCGATGTCGGAGATTTTATGTTTTACCGGATTCCTGATATTCACGGTACACTCGTGAAATGGTTATAAGGGAAAATATCCGCTTCATCGCTACCTCGGAGTTGGTGTGTCCCATCGCTCGTGCGCCGACTATAACACCTCGTTCAAACCCACTTAAATCTTGATAACCTACCATTGTGGCAGTAGTAACCGATCTAACAACTGCACCAGACACTTGTTGTCTTCTATAGACGTTGCCGACCGCAACGCCGTATTCTGCCTGTTTACATATCCCTGTATTAAATACGCATGCCTATACGAGTTTCTTTGGCGCTTCAGTGTAAATGGCACACCAGACCGTCACATTTGATGCTTCTCTGCTGTTAGTCTCAACAAACTAGGTTGCAGAAGCCCTGTCACCACGGTAGAGTCTGACATGTATGCAGGCATCGCCCTAGAACATGTTATTCATCATCATCATCATCATCATCATTTAAGACTGATTATGCCTTTCAGCGTTCAGTATGGAGCATAGCCCCCCTTATACAGTTCCTCCATGATCCCCTATTCAGTGCTAACATTGGTGCCTCTTCTGATGTTAAACCTATTACTTCAAAATCATTCTTAACCGAATCCAGGTACCTTCTCCTTGGTCTGCCCCGACTCCTCCTACCCTCTACTGCTGAACCCATGAGTCTCTTGGGTAACCTTGCTTCTCCCATGCGTGTAACATGACCCCACCATCTAAGCCTGTTCGCCCTGACTGCTACATCTATAGAGTTCATTCCCAGTTTTTCTTTGATTTCCTCATTGTGAACACCCTCCTGCCATTGTTTCCATCTACTAGTACCTGCAATCATCCTAGCTACTTTCATATCCGTAACCTCAACCTTGTTGATAAGGTAACGTGAATCCACCCAGCTTTCGCTCCCATACAACAAAGTTGGTCGAAAGATTGCACGGTGCACAGATAACTTAGTCTTGGTACCGACTTCCTTCTTGCAGAAGAGAGTAGATCGTAGCTGAGCGCTCACTGCATTAGCTTTGCTACACCTCGCTTCCAGTTCTTTCACTATGTTGCCATCCTGTGAGAATATGCATCCTAAGTACTTGAAACCGTCCACCTGTTCTAACTTTGTTCCTCCTATTTGGCACTCAATCCGTTTATATTTCTTTCCCACTGACATTACTTTCGTTTTGGAGATGCTAATCTTCATACCATAGTCCTTACATTTCTGATCTAGCTCTGAAATATTACTTTGCAAACTTTCAATCGAATCTGCCATCACAACTAAGTCATCCGCATATGCAAGGCTGCTTATTTTGTGTTTACATATCTTAATCTCACCCAGCCAGTCTATTGTTTTCAACATATGATCCATAAATAATATGAACAACAGTGGAGACAGGTTGCAGCCTTGTCTTACCCCTGAAACTACTCTGAACCATGAACTCAATTTACCGTCAACTCTAACTGCTGCCTAACTATCCATGTAAAGACCTTTAATTGCTTGCAAAAGTTTGCCTCCTATTCCATAATCTTGTAGAACAGACAATAAGTTCCTCCTAGGAACCCGGTCATATGCGTTATTCATGCAGAAAAAAGATATTTTGCCTCTCAACACGCTAGCGATAACCATCACGTGCCCACATCAGTCCGAGGCCTTTGCAGTTTCTGCACAACGAAAGCCGAAGCGAAAGCCCGCGTGCCACGAGAGCATCCCTTAGCAGACGGTGTCAGAATGTCGACGCAGATATTTCCACGCACGTTTCAGTGCCGTCGTTGAACCAAAATTGTAGGCGATTCTGTAAGGTTTGTTACGGTCACGGGTACAAGGTAGTTATCCTATCCTGTTGTCGCATTACATGGTGCGTACGATCCTCTGCTGTCCACTGATTCCACAAACGCATCACTGGGAGAAACTCATTTTCGAGACATCAATCATATTTCACTGTTCGGACTGATTCACATGCTGATATTCCACCGTTTGGAATCAACGAGGCAACGAGGGCTTCTCACTAAATAAGCGCGGTACGACCTCAGCCAGGTATCGCTATTCCAGACATTCTTCGAATTTTGACTCGTTTGGGCGATTCTTCCTTGGTGTTGCTATTGTCGCCCACGTTAGAGTGAAAGCGCCATTGTCCACTATTAGCGATATTACTGCAAAGTAGAAGCCTCAGCGGAGCACCACTCTAAATCATCTCTCCGGCATCTCTCAGATACTGGGGTTGGAACTTTAATTGTGGCAACTATTTATTTACAGCTTGTACAAAATAGAAACGTGTTTCGAAGTTTTACAGACTTTCAGTGTAGTTACCAGTGTTGTGTATAACCCGTTGCCAGCGATGTGGAAGTCGTAGGATACTCTTAGCAGTGCCAGTCGTGTTGACAGTTCGAGTGGCGCCGTCTATTGCCCGACTAATTTGTAGCAGTTCTGAAGCGAACGCCGTGAAGGGTTTCCTTCAGTTTAGAAATCGAGTTGAACTCACGGGGGCTTAAGTCAGGGGGGTGCAGCCCCATCGGTCAAACAAATCAGTAACAGCTTGCACTGTACGTGTTTGAACATTGTCCTGCAAAATAATGGTCAGGTCCTGCAGAAAGTGTTATCACTTTGTTCTCTATGCTGTTCATTTTTTGAACACAACCTACGACCATCTTAAAGACAGAAGTGATGACATTTTCTACAGGATCTGACCATTTTGCACGTACAGTGCAAGCTGTTTCTGAGTTGTTTGACTGATGGAGCTGCTAAGTGCTATACCACCTACTGCACTCCCCTGACTTTAGCCCTCGTTAAATTCAACTCGATTTCTAAACTGAAGGAAAACGCTTCACGGCATTCGCTTCAGAACTGCTACAAATACGTCGAGCAATAGACCGCGCTGCTCGACCTGTCAACACAACTGGCGCTGCTAAGAGTATCCTACGACTTCCACATCACTAGCAAAGGGTTATACACAATGCTGGCGACTATTTTGAAGGTCAGTAAAACCTTGAAACACGTATCTATTTTGCAGGAGCTGTAAATAAATAGTTGTCACTATTAAAGTTCAAACCCTCGTATTAACCGAAAGGGACCACTGGATTATAAAGCGTGCTGTACAAACCAGTCGTCAATCATCCTCGTTAGTTATACGGAAGACTTCCCTTACAGTTCGAGTACATAGTTTTAGCAACAAAAATATCGGTCAAGAAGTGCAGAATTCACTTCTCAAGGTCGTGCTACAGACTAGGCGCCACTAATCCCAAGGAGAACTGCAAGGTGACGTTTAGAATGGTTTAAATAGCGCTGTCGTTGGTCTGTAGAGCTGTAGAAGACGGTTTTCAATGGAGTGGTGAGTCTCGGTACTCTTTGTAACACACAGTGACAGATGCAAGCGGACTGTATTTACCTGAGTGCGACGTGGCGACAGTGGAATTCGCTGGAAGTGGTATGAAAGTCTGCCACTTCCTTTCTTGTTTGGTATTGGACGATTAGTTTTCATTGATGGCAAAACATACACAGGAATTTTGTACAACATTTAAGAAATTGCCCCTTTCTCATATTTTGCCAACGTTTGGAAGGTGCAGGTACAAAGCAAGGACGACGCAACGTAGCGAAGAAAAATATCCAGCTTTGCCGGACTGGCGAGCTCAAAGTCCCAACCAACATCCCGTCGACCATCTTTGGAATGATTCAGGCATCGGTTGCGTGTCTGATCCGTGTACTCCAAAACGAGAAACAGCAATTTACCGTGCATCAGTATGAATGTAAACAAATTCCTCCTTTTCTGCATCGTAATTGCGTGGCATGTCTCCCCCAAAACAGAATGGTACAAACACAGAAAAAGAAGCCATACACCCTGTTAGCTAAATGGTTGGCGTCTTTACATCGAACGGTAACGGATGTTAGGAGAATTTTGTGACCTGAAGCTGGTAAGCCTTCTAAAATCATGTTTTACGTATTGCCCCTCTAATACCCTGTCTCTTATTTGCTCCACAGACTTAATTACTTTTCTCCCATTTCAACGATCTTTTAGAGTTCATGGATGGACTTACGTATTGTGTTCTGTTATGACGAGCTACAATTTTCAGCAGACGATAAGTGGAAATATCTCAACAGCAAGCACGAAAATAGCAACCTATCGACACACTGCTGAAAGAGATGAAAAATTATTACTGACCTCGCGAAAGAAAATTTCACAATATCGCACGACTCTCCGTGGCATCAGACAAAGGAGCCTGCTTTTAAAACATTTAAATTACAACATTTAAAAGCAAATAAGCTTGACGTAGCTAAAATACAATTAAAAGTGTTGTGTCTGTTGAGTCTTGTACCGCAAGGAAGCAAGGGGGAGGATGTTGTTATGGCTGGCCGGTATCCTCCTTCTACAACACAAATGCTTACATGGATTAATACTGTTCTATATTTACATGAACTTGAAGTATTTACTTGTCTTGAATAGAGTCCATGTATTGTGGTACAAACTCATCAGTAATAGTCCTATTGTAGACAGTATCGGTAATCTTGCTATTACAAACTTTAGTCTGACTGTTGGTCCCGCTATAATCACTCATCTGGGCGCTATGCGCTGTCGTAGCCTGTTACGTGAACTGAGCCGCCTCAGCGAAGATGCTGACAGACGCCAAACTGGAGTGCGAGTTAGTGACTGCCCTCCGGTCAGCTGCGGCGGACTAAATACATGCTGTCGAGAGGGTGGTGGATGCGTGTTGCTTGCAGGTGTGTCTCTGGATTCTCATGGTGATTGGCGCGCTTGATCCAGCGCCTATTAATCGATCTTCGCTTCATCTTTGCCGACTGGTGTGCTCGCGACAGCTTACGCCAGCATAGTGTCGATCAGTACCGACCAATATGTAGATCATATAAAACCAAAAGTAGTGGAGAAGACAAATAATGACATAATTGAATTTCATAACATTGCAGCCTTGAAAATTTTATCGTTTCTGATAGCAACCGATACAGCCAGATGTTAAACATCCACAGAAGAATAAGATGAGAATTATCAGATGAATAAGGTGGAAAAACAGAAGGGAAATTATCCCTTTCTTAAAATAATATAATTCTTTGACGAAAGACGTCGAAACCCTCATCTACATCGGCATCTACATGATTCCTCTGCAATTCACAGTTAAGTGGCTGGCACCTTCAAGCTGTTTCTCTACTGTTCGACTCTCGAACAACGCGCAGGAGAAACGAACACTTAAACCTTTCCGGCCGAGCTTTGATATCCCTTATTTTGTGATGACCATTCTCTCCTTGTAGGTGAACGCCAAAAAAATAGTTTCACACTCTGAGGAGAAATTTGGTGATTGAAATATCACGAAAATATCCTGGTGCAACGAAAAACGCCTTTGTTTTAATGATTACCAACCCAGTTCACGTATCATATCCACAGCGTAGCCTCACCCCCGCCTCGCGATAACAAAAAATCAACTGCCCGTCTTTGGACTTCTTCGATGTCCTCCGTCAATCGTATCTGACGCGAGTCCCACACCGCTCAGCAGTACTCCAGAAGAGGGCGGACAAGCGTAATGTAAGCAGTCTCTTTAGTAGACCTGTTGCATTTTCCAAGTGTTCCGGAAATAAATCGCGTTCTTTGATTTGCTTTCCCCAAAAAGTTCGTTCCACCTACAGTTGTTCGTTCTTGTAACTCCTGCTATTTACCTGAATTTACTGCCTTCAGAGTTTTGTGATTTATCATGTAACTGAAATTTGGCGGATTCTTTTTATTACTCATGCGGATGACTTCACACTTTTTCATTATTTAGAGTCAATTGTCACTTTTCACACCACACAGACATCTTCCCTAATTCGTTTTGCAAATGGTTTTGATTATCTAATGACTTAACAAGAAGGTAAATGACAGCATCATCTGCAAACTATCTAAGAGGACTGTTCAGATTATCTCCTAAATCGTTTATGTAGACCAGGAACTGCAGAGGCCCTGTAACACCTCCCTTGGGAACGTCAGGTATTAATTTTCTTTTACTCGATGACTTTCCGACAATTACTTCGAATTACGACCTTTCTGGCAGGAAATCACGAATCAAGTCGCACAACTGAGACGATACTCCATAGGCAAGCAATCTGATTAGAAGTCGCTAGTGAGGAATGGAGTCAAAACCTTCTGAAAACAATTTAAAAAATGGAATCAATTTTACATCCTCCTTCGGTAGTACTCATTAGTTCGTGAGAATAAAGAGCTAATTGAGCTTTACAAGATTGATATTTTCTGAAGCCATGCTGGCTGCTTATCAACAAATCGTTTTCTTCAAGGTAATTCACAGTATATGATCCAAAACCCTACTGCTATTCGACGTTAATGATACGGGTCTGTAATTCAACGGATTACTTCTATTTTCTTTCTTGGTTATGTGTGTGATTTGTGCAACTTTCCAGTCATTAAGTACGTATCTTTCGACGAGCGGCCGGTTGTATATGATTGCTAAGTATGGAGCTAATGTACCAACATACTCTGAAAGGTACGTGCCTGGTATACAGTCCGGACCGGAGGCCTTGCCTTTATTGAGTTATTTAAACTGCTTCGCTACACTGAGGATATCTATATCTAAGTGAACCATGTTGGCAGTTGTTCTTCATTCGAATATGGAAATATTTACTTCGTCTTCTTCGTTGAAGGAATTCCGGAAAATTGTGTTTAGTAACTCTGCTTTAGTGGCACTATCATCAGTAACATCGCTCAGTGAAGTTACTGATTGTGTCTTGCCGTTGGTGTACTTAACATACGACTAGAATCTCCTTGGGTCTTCTGCCAGATTTCGAGACTCAGTTTCATTGTGGAAAACATTCAATGCATGTTGCATTGAAGATCGCCCTAAATTTCGAGCTTCTGTAAAACTTCGCCAGTCTTGGGGGTTTTGCGTTATTTTAAATTTGGCATGCCTCTTTGGTTGCTTCTACAACGGTGTTTTGACCTAATTTGTGTACCATGGAAGCAGTACCATCTCTTATTAATTTATTTGGTATATATCTCGCTACTATTTCTTCGAATCTAAGCCACATGTGGTCATCGTTCACATAGTCAGATTGGAAGGAGTGGAGATTGTCTCTGAGGAAGATGTTAGAGAATTTTTTATCTGTCTTTTTAGATAGACGTATTTTGCGTTTATTTTTGGTGGGTTTCTATGTTACCATATTCAGTCTTTCTACAACCTTGTGGTCGTTAATTCCTGTATCTGTCATAATGCTCTGGCCGAGCGATTCTAGGCGCTTCAGTCTGGAACCGCGCGACTGCTACGGTCGCAGGTTCGAATCCTGCCTCGGATGGATGTGTGTGACGTCCTTAGGTTAGTTAGGTTTAGGAAGTTCTAAGTTCTAGGGGACTGATGATCTCAGATGTTGAATCCCATAGTGCTAAGAGCCATTTGAACCATTTTGTCATAACGCTCCCTATTTGCTCCGTATTATTTGTTGCTAATAGGTCAAGTATGTTTTTGCAAACATTCACACTTTGGGTGGCCTCCTGAGCTAATTGTTCAAAATAATTTTCTGAGAAGTCATTCAGTACGATTGCGGACGACATTATTCCTACCACCGACTTTAAACATGTATTAACGCCATCATGTCGAAGGTAGTTAGAAGTCACGGTCAACTATAATTAAATGAGTGGGGTACCTATTTGAGATGAGACTCAAGTTTCCTTTGAACTGTTCAGCAACTGTATCATCTGAGTCGTGGGGTCAGTCAAAGAACCAATTATTAATTTATTCCCGTTGTCAAGCTTAACTTCTACCCATACTAACTCACACGAGCTATCTACTTCAGTTTCACTAAACTACTCATGATAGAAATAAACACTCCACCACCAATTGTTTTAATCTATTCTTTTGGAACACCGTTGAGCCCTTAAAACTTCAGTTGAACATATTTCCGGATTTAGCCAGCTTTCCGTACGTATAATACCGCTATGACAGTTTACGACTACAATAGCTAGTTTTGTTAGGTCTACCTTCCTGTGTTTACATTCCACCCTTTTAGTCTGACGCCTTTTCTGTAATTTCCCGGGATCCCCTAACCTAAACCCCTAAAATCGTCATGTCGGTTTGTCCTTCGCATCTTAGCAGTATACTTTGAGAAACCTCGCCGATCATCGTAAATCTAAAGACGGACGTGTGCATTGGGAGTTGGGTTGGACCAGAAATAGGAGGCAAGCTGGCTCTTTGTGCCATAGCTTCGTTCCTGCTTCACAAAGAAGGAAGATAAACGTTTAATGCGCCACCGACGATGAGAGTATTAAAAACGACCCACGAACTCGAATTTGGGAAGGTAGAAAAGGAAATCGACCGCGTCCTATCCAAAGAATATATCCCAACATTTTCCTTTAATCGATTTAGGGAAATCACGGAAATGACGAGTGGGAGATTTGAACCATTATCCTCCCGAATGCAAGTGTAGTGCCTGAACTCCGATTCCCATTCGGTTCTCCGCAGAGGGCGGTAAGCCATTAAACGCCGACTAATCATTCGCTATAGAAGGCAGTCCCTAATTGTGCTGACAGCATTCCAGCGTGGGACGGGTGGTGATTAAAGGGTCTACTCACGTCCAGACCAGGTCATGCTTTTACGTCAGGTTCGAAGTCCACTGAGAAGAGAGCCAGACAAGAGGCTCTAAGCTGCTGCTGTCATTGTCATCTGATGCCACGCAGCTCCATGTTTCCTTCTGTCTTGTTCCAGTCTCCCTAGTGTACGCTCATTCTTTAATTAATGTTTTCCCCTGTAGTTTCCTTCATTGTGACACGGCCGCAACATTAGTGTATCGTTACTAACTGTCTCAAATACGGTCCCGCTGACAAATCTTCTATTATGTTTCAGCGGTAACGTTTTCAAAAATTATTCCAATCCATTGTGGCAGGGTGCTACAGCAATCATTTTCGAAATATTTCAGAAAAAACAGTGTTAGTTTCGAAATTATTTAATATCAATGACACGTTTCACATTTTTGGTGCATCATCAGGTTGTGTAAGAGCAGCTGGATATGTAACCCATCCATGATAAAGCCATATAAAACGGAAATGCACGCAACAGTCATAAAAAAACAATATAAAATTCAAGGCGGACCTTGAACGCAGCACCTGCGTGCGACTCATACCGCTTTAATTTGTAAACGTGGCCCTATTTTATACTCCTATGGCAGGGTCAGCTAGTGTTTTCAAGGTACACCTTGCATTTTATAAATTTTTATGGCGGTTGGATTACATATCCAGTTAATGATTCGGCCATTTCCATTCTATATGGCTTTATGACGGATAGGTTACAAATCCAGCTACTTTTACACAATCTGATGATGCCCCAAAAGGGCGAAACGCGTCATTGATATTAAATAATTTCCCATTCAAGACAGTTTTTATTCTGAAGTAACTTTTTCATCGATAAATCTTTGGCCTTTCTCTCTAAAGAAAATATTTTATTTAATGTAAGCCACCCTTGGAAAGAAAGGCAGTGCTTCTTAATTACGCGAAACATTAAAGGCATCTTCCAAGAAACGGAAGAGAAGCATAGTCACCTACATTCGTCACGCAAGATAATGTCGAGGTCATATGGTAAGGGGTGGTGTGAGGTCTCTCAAGTTTACTGCGATCGATGCTACGTTCGTGCTAACAACATGTAAATGAATTTCTCTGTAACTATGTCGCCCGTCAAAGTTCGTACGGGGAACTGCATTCTACGTATTTTTAAACATGCTTATCTGCGCAGTAAACGTGCTGTAAATTTTCTAAATTACGATGGGACACTGCTTTTTCCTCCTATTCCATTTGACTTCTGCCAATATTTTATGATTTCATTCCGCTAGTTGTACTCTACGGCCAGGGTCACTACAATAAGCACTACATGAAGCTGACAGACGAAGAATATGAATACTCATATAAGAGCACATTACAGAAGCAAATTAATAAGTAATTTCCACTCAGTTTGACATAAATTAGTAATCAAGGTGTCCCATTTACCTTGAAAATCCAAAATAACTTGTTGCCCAGAAACAAAATAAAAAATATTTCAAGCACATGTTG
The DNA here is from genome assembly GCF_023864275.1 of Schistocerca cancellata. Lineage (NCBI taxonomy): Eukaryota > Metazoa > Arthropoda > Insecta > Orthoptera > Acrididae > Schistocerca > Schistocerca cancellata. Next base: position 825,669,650 of record NC_064629.1, read on the forward strand.
TTACGCAGTTGACATTGTACTCAGACAACCCCTCAACCGAGGTAATTGTCGGAATGACCGGTGCAAATTTCTCTTGGGACCGAGAGAGGTGATGCAATAGTTAGTACACTGGACTTGTATTCGGGAGAACGACAGTTCAAATCCACGTCTGAACGTCCTGGTTTAGATTCTCCATGATTTAATTAAATCGTTCCAAGCAAATGCCTGGATGGTTCCTTTGAAAGGGAAAGGCCGATTTCCTTCTCCATCCTTGAAACAGTCCGAGCTTGTACTCCGTCTCTAATGACCTCGACCTCGATGCTGACACACGTTAAGTCCTAATCTCGCTTCCTTTTTCCTTGTGCATCCGTTTGTTTACCGTCAACTCTAGCAAGTGGACGCATTACATACCTGTGTGTGCTAGTACTGGAGAGTCAAAGTTAGTTTTGTGTTACGTTTTTAATAACGTCGTGATGGACGGTTCTCGAGGAGAGGAAGTGGATTATCGAATGAAAAATAGAAGTTGCTATTTAAAAAAAATGTAATGCTGATCATATATTCGCAACGAATAAACTTACAAGGAAGAAAATCATGCTGGTTAATGTCTGCCTGGTAGCTAAATAACATTTGCTTGGTACGCTTTTTCTGGACAGAAAGGTATTTGGGTAGTCAAGATAAGTGGTACACCCCGTAGGACAGACACCGTTTAACATAAAATAAATCTAGTGACATTAGTAACATTAGCGGGAGATCTTAATTTCTGCCTTGTTACAACCGAAATTCAACTTTGTCTAAAGGAAGGAAGCGTAGAATTGTAGTTATATTTTAGAATACTGACATGAATCGTCTCTGAATTATGGCTACCGTTAACAGATAAAACATGAACATTTACAGTTCATTCCTCGAGGCACGACTAAATCGAGATTTGGATGTGGTAGTATTTTAGATAAGACTGACAGCTATTTAAAAAAAAGCTTTATAATTAGAGCAGTAAAACGCACAAAGCTACTATTTTTAGACTGTAAATCGAAAGCGCTATGGAGAGAACTGTGTGTTTTGTATTACTGAAACATTTCTGGAACAAGAAACGGAGCTCTGGATAATGAACTTTCTTTTGATTCAGTTTAGCGTACCATAACTGTCAATATTTACACTTCGCCTCGGTCGGTAATTCAAACACTTCTTTGAAGGTGGCTGTATCGTACACTGTGGCTTAAATCCATGGATAAATAAATACTTTCGGTTACAGAACAGAAATAAAACTTTGTTTCATTATATTTAGTGTTTCCCAGGGAGTTATTTGTTTCTTGTTTATGACTAAATACCATTCCTCTCGTTTTAAATAAAAAATGGAGTGTTTAGAGCGACTTAAACTAATTAAAAATCTCGGTTATCTCAGATATACGTTAATAAACATTAAAATAAGATAATTTACAGTGAAAAATGATACTTTCAAGGATATTAATGAAAATGAAGCAACTGGTAACTGAACGAGAATCCAAACATTAGACTGTTTCTTTAACAGCCTAGGCTTGTTAAGATAGCAAGCATTTAAATAAACATAACATTACAAAATTGTTAAGGTTTTCGAAGCCACTTGTTGACAAACCGCCTGTTGGCTTCTGTCTCGGGTTCTTCGGCCGACGTTTGTTTGATGATTTTTCTGACGTTTAACCAGTACTGGTGGCTGACATTGTCAAAGCTTCATCCTCCATTGCTGGCGGTGGACTGGAGCGAAGCTCGTAGCCGCAAATACATACAATCTGCGGCCGCGGTCTCTACGCCAGAGCAGTGGAGGGTGAAGCTTTCACAATGCCAGCCTGATGTGTTGGCAGAATAGCCAACACCGTGTTGCTAGAGGAGGCCAAAATGCACGCGTTTACGCTCACGCAGACTGGCGTGAGGTCTGGAACAGGACAATGTAATTAATATAGCCAATAAGGTACGTTGCTGCTGCAATACTTAACTGTAATCCATAATTGGTGTACTTCGCTCTTGACGGTACATTAATAACAATCTCAATATAAACTGGTAATAGCGCCTTGCTAGGTCGTAGCAAATGACGTAGCTGAAGGCTTTGCTAACTATCGTCTCGGCAAATGAGAGCGTATTGGTCAGTGTAGCTTCGCTAGCAAAGTCGGCTGTACAACTGGGGCGAGTGCTAGGACGTCTCTCTATACCTGCCGTGTGGCGGCGGTCGGTCTGCAATCACTGACAGTGGCGACACGCAGGTCCGACGTATACTACCGGACCGCGGCCGATTTAAAGGCTACCACCTAGCAAGTGTGGTGTCTGGCGGTGACACCACACAGCCACTCGTCCTGGCGAAACATCAGAAAAATCAGGAAACAAATGTCGATCGAAGAACCCGAGACAGAAGCCAACAGGCAGTCCGTCAAATATAATATTCATTACTTCTTTACAAAACGTTTTCATTATTTGATTGAAAATGTCGTGGACTATAATTAAGTCATTTATGTATCTGATCCTTTTCTACACATTCATAAGGATGTCTGAATAATTTTTCATAAACAGAAAACAGTAGCAGGTTTTATTAAAGCTGCTCTTTTTTCGGTGTTTCATAATGGAGACTTTACAGGCTCCGTAGTATGGAATTTTGACGTTTCTCGACATTCAACGGAGAATTCAGCTGTCCGTTTCAAAGTCAAGTGTGAAGAATCCGTTTTTTTATTTGTAACAAATAATGTTAAGAATTACAGAATACGCCCGGGTTCCCGGGTTCGATTCCCGGCGGGGTCAGGGATTTTCTCTGCCTCGTGATGACTGGGTGTTGTGTGACGTCCTTAGGTTAGTTAGGTTTAAGTAGTTCTAAGTTCTAGGGGACTGATGACCATAGATGTTAAGTCCCATAGTGCTCAGAGCCATTTGAATTACAGAATGCACGAGAAAGTAACTGCTGAGCTTACACTAGCATCAGCTCTGGAGATATGTAGCCTTTTAATTGTTCCACTATGAATTTTCGAGCGAGCAGCGCCTTTTCACACCTCGTATGTAATTGAAGGAATTTGGAGGAGCAAATGATGTAAGACTGTTGACTACCTAGCAACAGAAGAGATATGGCATACAGAAATTGTAGTTTGTGCAAATTAGGAAAAAATGAGTTTGTGGATAAACTTTAGCCACATTTCTGTCAATCTGCATGTAGTGGTCATTCAAGTGGGCATTTATACGACGTTTGGGTATCGAAAATGCCAGCGACTGGGAGGAATATTGTTTTAATAAGTTAATGTGAAGCTTATGAAATAGCAAACATTTTCTGTTAAGGTCTACATCTGACTATGCCAGTTGTCGGTAAGTTTCAGCTGCTAAGAAGCCTGTCGCAAGCGCAGTTCTACACTGCCGTTTGTGAAAATTGCAACACCGAGAAGGAATTGGTTCAAATGGCTCTGAGCACTATGTGACTTAACTTCTGAGGTCATCAGTCGCCTAGAACTTAGAACTAATTAAACCTAATTAACCTAAGGACACCACACACATCCATGCCCGAGGCAGGATTCGAACCTGCGACCATAGCGGTCGCTCGGTTCCAGACTGTAGCGCCTAGAACCGCACGGCCACCCCGACCGGCGAGAAGAAATTACTCGAATAGCGCCACACTAGGTGGAAGTGGCTACGGGTGTGCAACCAATAAGTGATACGTTTTGTAGGGAAATGGGGACACGCAGGCCGAGCAGAGCCCTCTCGTGTTGCGCCTAGTGTAGTCGGTGCAGAGCTATCACACAAGGTGGAAACAATACAGTGAGTGCCAGCATGCCTCGTCGACGTCAAAGGGAGCCATATCGGCATGTGAGCGACTTCGAATGGGGCAGAATGATCTGTCTCCGGGAAACGGGGTTGTCTTACCGTGACATTTCGGCTCGCACAGGGCATGCTGCTACGACAGTGATGCGTAAGTGGAAGCAGTGGATAGAGGAAGGTCGTACGCAGCGATGAGCGGGAACTGGACTACGGAAGATGACCACAGCACGGGATGACCGTAATCTTGTCCGCATGGCCATTACGGACCGTACAGCATCATCCACAGTGTTGGCTCGTCGCTGGAGCACTGCAACAGGTGTGAACTTGTCTGCATCGACGATTCGTCGCCGTCTGCTGCAGGTTGGACTGGTTGCACGCATTCCATGACATTGGCTTCCATTGTCCAGAAACCACAAGCTCCATGCAATGGGCACGTGAACACCGTCACTGGGGTGCTGAGTGGCAACATGTAATCTTTTCGGATATGTCCCGCTTCAGCGTGTCCTACATTGATGGCCGCATACACTACCCTCCATAAGTTTGAAAACACCTAGTAATTATAGACAGTGGAAAGGAAATAGAGTATAAAAATGCATTTTGTTGTTTTCCAAATATTTATTAAACTCAAATAATACACAGGAAGATGCAACAATTAAATTTTCGATTCCTCAAAATAGCCACCCTTTGCTTTCACCACTGCCTTGCACACTCTCAGCATGCGCTGCGTCAGTTTTGCCAAGGTTTCAGTTGGAATTAATCTCCATTCTTTCTGCAGGACCTCCCACGATTGTGACCAACTCATGATTTCCAGTTTTCGGATCCTCCTGTCCAATTCATCCCATGGCAGCTCGATTGGATTACAATTCGGGGGTTGGGGCGGCCATTCCATTTTTTCAATATTTTACGAACCTCTAGAGACTTCACATAGTTCTGACACAAGCGAGACGTATATTTCGGGTCGTTGTCTTGCTGCAAGATAAACCCTTTCGCAATCAGACGCAAACCAGATGTCTTAGCTTGTCGCAGGAGAATGGTACGATAATTCTTTTGGTTCATTTTTCCATCTATTTTCACCAAATCTCCGACTTTATGCCCTCCACAGAATCTCCATACCATCACAGAACCCCCTCCATGCTTTACAGTTGGAATTACGCACTGAGGATTCAAGCGTTCATGGGGTAAACGGCGTACAAATTGACGACGTTTACTTCCAAATATTTCGAACTTGAATTCATCAGTGAATAAGACTCTTTCCCAATCCCCCGCTGTCCAATGATGGTGTGTCTTAGCCCAATGAAGCCTTTTCTTCCTGTTAACAGGGCGCAACAGTGGTTTCCTTGTTGCTACATAACCTCGGAGGTTAATGTCTGCCAGGCGTCGTCTCACCGTTGACTCACTCACCGGTGTATCCCTCGTTACGTTTAGTTCATCAGTCAATTCACAGACAGTTCTTAATCTGTTACTTTTACTGGTCACTACTAAATACTTTTCCTGGCGTTCTGATATTTTCCTGGGTGCTCCTGAGCGAGGACTATCTCCATAGGAGCCTGTTTCTCGATGCCAGTGTATGGTTTTGACAACTCCGCTGATGGGAATCATCAGTTTCTTTGCTATTTGTTGGACACTATTGCCTTATTGGTGCAAAGTGATTATCATTACCCGTGATTCATAAGGAATCTGGCACTTTGGGGCCATTTTCAATTACTTTCGCGGCATGTTATACCTTTATGCGAACGCAACTACAAATGAGCAGAAATGTAAACAACGTACCTCTACATAGCCATGCGGCCTATTCGCGCCACCTGGCGTGTTTAGTAGGGGTGCTTGGACAGGTAACGTCGGTTTACATAAAACGGAACAATACTAGAATCTTCCAATTTGTATGTATATGTACAATAATTAAGTGTACAATACTGCAAGTTTCATTATTAACCGTTATTTGAGCTTGCTATTCCGTATCCTAACCAGTAGCTCAAACACTTCCATCTTGCTCCGCTGTAATACGCAGCATGATGTTTCCAAACTTATGGTGGGCAGTATACGTGTCCGGCGGTACCGTGGTGAGCGCAACCTGGAGGGCTGCATTGTGGAGCGGCATAACGGACAAACATCAGGTGTGATGGTTTGGGGCGCCATTGGTTACAACAACCGATCTCGCCTAGTGCGTATTGCGGGCACTTTGCACAGCAACCGATGCCTAACGGAGGTAGTGGAGTCTGAGGTACTCCCCCTGATTCAGGAACCTCCACAGGCCACATTTCAACAGGAAAATGCCCGGCCACATATTGCGAAGGATGTACAGGCCTTCTTCGAAGAGCGACGGGTACCATTGCTTAACTGGCCTGCACATTCGCCAGACATGTCGCCCATCGAACATGTCTGGGATATGGTTGGTCGGCACCTGGTGCGTCACGGTCCTCCAGTAACTGGTGTCACGGATTTGTGGGCTCTGATACAAACTGTGTGGAGGAAAATCTCTCAGGAACATATTCAGAACCTTATTGATTCTATGCTACCACGTATAGCAGCTCCAATTGCAGGGCATGGTGGCCACACGACATACTGAATAGTAGGGCTCAAAGGACATGTGCAGATTTGAAAAGGTCATCATGTACCTAGCCTGTGGTATTAAATTAATTGAATTCATGCGTTTCCTTCTTGGTGTTGCAATTTCCACAAACGGTAGTGTATTAAATGTTGCGGTAGGTAGGAACAAACGCAATGTTATTTTACTCGTACTTCCAACATCACAGAATCATCTCGGTTTACAAAATGGATATTCGATATGCTATCCTTGCGAAAAGGAGTTCGTAGCTGTACGTCTTGTAGTCGTTAGATAAACCAAGATGAACAAGGCGGAAGGAAATAATGGAGGCAATTTGAAAGCAACAGATGCTGTATTCCACTCAAGAGATTTTATAAACAACACTAGATAACCTCAGTCTGAAGAGTCCTACTAATATTTGAATACCACCCTTTTCGTACCTTTATCGTTGCCATATTTTGTTTCGATCCAAAATCTTCACTGTAATGCGATTCATCACGTGCCTTAAAACTGCCTTAAGTTATTGGCGGAAATTTTGTTTTAACCAGTAACCTCAGATCCTATAGTTTTTTGTTTCTCTAAAAAAAAGACACATTTCTCCACTACAATACAATGAGTTCCGTTTCTTTCTGCACCGTATCTAAACACGATGTACTTGGCATAAAATGCGCTCTGATTGTGCTGCATTGAAACTTACGTTTCATGCTGAACTACTGTTATAAAGAACTGTCAGAAAAACATTCAAGTTAAATACACACAGGTTCCAGATCAGTTATAAAAACCAATTTAAAAAGTAATCTTCTGATAAATGGTACATATAAATTATATTTTTCAGTTATGTTTCTCTTCCTGATATTAAATTTTTACTGAATGCTTTTAACAGAGAGAGAGAAAACAAACATACGTATCTACATAGTCGTACTTGTCAGACAATTCTTTTTATTTCTAACAGAACTCTCGAATTCTTTCTCCTATAAACTTCCAAGTGAAGCGTGTTTTGTAACCCAAATAAAAAATTAACTCCGTCTGTCGCGGAAACTCAATAATTACTTTGTATACACTCTGTTTCATTCTCTCCAAGCTCTCTTCTAAATTAATCATAAAAAATGTTGTCCGCAGCTCGTGGTCGTGCGGTAGCGTTCTCGCTTCCCGCGCCCGGGTTCCCGGGTTCGATTCCCGGCGGGGTCAGGGATTTTCTCTGCCTCGTGATGACTGGGTGTTGTGTGATGTCCTTAGGTTAGTTAGGTTTAAGTAGTTCTAAGTTCTAGGGGACTGATGGCCATAGCTCTTAAGTCCCATAGTGCTCAGAGCCATCAAAAATGTTGTTGCAGGGTTCGTTTATCAACATACGAGAGAAAAGCTGGTAGAAGGAAGTGCAGGGATCACCACAGTGATTGTCTTCTTCCAACATGATGCCGGTAACTCAAAGATCTGCCTCAGATAGTCAACAAATGTGTATACACTGCCGGAAAAAAAATAGTGGACCTGGAAAGACGACATCGATTTTGATCCGATGACGGCATATACCACTTGAGGGATATGAGATGAACTGATAATGGCTTTACGTCGTTCACCAATAGATGAGCGTCATGGCACAGCTACCAGACAACCATCTGTGTCTACTCTTTAACAGGGAATGCACACAGCCAGAAGGTTCGTGCGGTGCAACCATGTGAAGCGTGCAGGTAGATATGTCGCGAAGACACACTCTTGCTTCCGACAGCCAACTGAACGAATTAGACAGGGGTTAAATTATGGCCAACCGAGTGACGGGGCGGTCCTTTCGGAGAATTGCCGCGTAAGTTGAACGTGCTGCGTCAGTTGAGCAACGATACTGGTATCAGTGGTCACGTGATCGTTCTCACACCCGTACACAAGATTCTGGACGGCCATGCAGCATAGACAACCGTCAGGATCGTTGTTTTGTGAGGGCAGCAGTGGCAGATCGTACAGCTAACACAGCACAGATACACTACTGGCCATTAAAATTGCTACACCACGAAGATGCTACAGACGCGAAATTTAACCGACAGGAAGAAGATGCTGTGATATGCAAATGATTAGCTTTTCAGAGCGTTCACACAAGGTTGGCGCCGGTAGCGACACCTACAACGTGCTGACATGAGGAAAGTTTCCAACCGATTTCTCATACACAAACAGCAGTTGACCGGCGTTGCCTGGTGAAACGTTGTTGTTATGCATCGTGTAAGGACTTTGATAAAGGTCGGATTGTAGCCTATCGCGATTGCGGTTTATCGTTTCGCGACATTGCTGCTCGCGTTGGTCGAGATCCAATGACTGTTAGCAGAATATGGAATCGGTGGGTTCAGGAGGGTAATAGGGAACGCCGTGCTGGATCCCAACGACCTCGTATCACTAGCAGTCGAGATGACAGGCATCTTATCCGCATGGCTGTAACGGATCGTGTAGCCACGTCTCAATCCCTGAGTCAACAGATGGGGACGTTTGCAAGACAACGACCATCTGCACGAACAGTTCGACGACGTTTGCAGCAGCATGGACTATCAGCTCGGAGACCATGGCTGCGGTTACCCTTGACACTGCATCACAGACAGGAGCGCCTGCGATGGTGTACTCAACGACGAACCTGGGTGCACGAATGGCAAAACGTCATTTTTTCGGATGAATCCCGGTTCTGTTTACAGCATCATGATGGTCGCATCCGTGTTTGGCGACATCGCGGTGAACGCACATTGGAAGCGTGTATTCGCCATCGCCATACTGGCGTATGGCGTATGGTATGGTCGCATCCGTGTTTGGCGACATCGCGGTGAACGCACATTGGAAGCGTGTATTCGCCATCGCCATACTGGCGTATGGTATGGGGTGCCATTGGTTACACGTCTCGGTCACCTCTTGTTCGCATTGACGGCAGTTTGAACAGTGGACGTTACATTTCAGATGTGTTACGACGCCTGCGAAACCCTACATTTCAGCAGGATAATGTACGACCGCATGTTGCAGGTCCTGTACGGGCCTTTCTGGATACAGAAAATGTTCGACTGCTGCCCTGGCCAGCACATTCTCCAGACCTCTCACCAACTGAAAACGTCTGGTCAATGGTGGCCGAACAACTGGCTCATCACAATACGCCAGTCGCCACTCTTGATGAACTGTGTATCGTGTTGCAGTTGCATGGGCAGCTGTACCTGTACATGCCATCCATGCTCTGTTTGACTCAATGCCCAGGCGTATCAAGGCCGTTATTACGGCCAGAGGTGGTTGTTCTGGGTACTGATTTCTCAGGATCTACGCACCCAAATTGCGTGAAAATGTAATCACATGTCAGTTCTAGTATAATATATTTCTCCAATGAACACCCGTTTATCATCTGCATTTCTTTTTGGTGTACCTATTGTAATGGCCAGTAGTGTAAGAGGGCTTGTGAGGCCAGACATGTCAACATGAATGGTTTCGAAACGGTTAGTAGCAGTGAGACTACGGGCACGCACATCTCTAGTCCGTCTTCCACTCAGGCCACAGCGTCGACGTGCACGCCTCGACCGATGCCGTCAGAGGATCACTTGGTAGGTGGAATGACGCGCCATGGTCTTCATCAATGAAAGCAGGTTTCGCCAGCACGCAGGTAATGGTTGTTTGAGCGTGCGACGTAGACCTGGTGAGCGCTGTCTAGTAGAGTCGATTCATCCAAGACATACTGGCCCCACCCCAGACCTTATGGTCTGGGAGGTAATAAGCTACAACTCTCGTCTACCTTTGATGTTTCTGGAGGGGACATTAAACCGTCGCTCGATATGTGGATAATGTTTCTAGACCCATTCTTTTGCTGTTCTTGCAGCAGAAAGGTAGTGTATTGTTCCAATAGGATAATACCGACCCATACCTTGCCCGTGAAACTCAATGTGCTCTGCAAGATGTGCAGCAACTTTCCTCTAACACCATCGCTGGACTCGTCTTCAATCGAGCACGTGTTAGATATGATGGCACAAGAAGTGACTCGTCCGACTCATCAACCAACAACTCTTACAGAACTACGTGAAGATGTCGATCAGACGTGGAATAACGTATACCCGGATAGTATTCGCAATATGTGCGATCGACTGGATGCCAGTGTCAGTGCCTGCATTGCCGCCCATGGAGGCTACACCACATACTAACATGGGTGTTCCAGCAGAGGTCGATACCTGATACCTCAGAACCGCTTGAGCTATTGATACGTGAATGTAGTCATTTGACGTACTCTATACCCACTGTCACAACAATAAATCTTGAACGAATTGGAAATCTCAAAAAGGGTGTACAATTTTTTTCTGGCAGTGTACGTAAAACAAAGCCAAACTACTTATCTTTTTCCCCTCTTGAAATATATTCACAGTCTTGAAAAAAGCTATCATCACTTTTTATTTGAAATATTCCGAAGAGATTTCGTGTTCCCAGCATGTAAAAATATAAATAATAATTCCAATATTCTGAACGTAAATGAGCATCTGCGACTTGCGATTAACATGAACTTTTATTCACTTTGAAATAAATATGATTATACCTCAAAAATATCACAGTAATCATTCTACAGCTTTCCTACATCCAAGAACGAACAAATGTGTATAACATCGTCATTAGAAAATAATAGTCCAACTTTTAGTAACAGCAGTTGGAGGACAAGACACGCACGTTTCTCTGAGGAGAGCAGGCGTTGTGTGCATTTACATCTGATAACCAGGCACTCACAAGCGGACCGTACGGACTTTTCCTCGCCGATTTGATTCATATTGGCATGGTGTGTAGGGAACGAGTAGGACTTCAGTACATGTATAAATGAAGATACAACTCTCAACTGTTTTCGGGAAAATCGAGTTTGAAAATTTTAGGCGTGCTTACATGCTTTCTAAGGTCGCTAGTGTCCGAGGAGTCCACTGCGGAGCGAGCAAGCACTTTCATATGCGAGAAGTCGCTGGATTCGAATCTCGCGCCGCTACTGTCTTTTTGTGAGCCATCTGCATCGATATTCGGTGATATGCTTCGATATGCGTGATACCCCGCGAAACTGTGTGGCGACCGAAAGCCGTTTATGAATGTAAACCAAGTTTGTTTTTCAACAGACATGTTGAAAAAACCGTGCACATCTAAAACTTCGTTTTCATTGTATCATGACAATAACTATTGTTTTCTCATGCTTCTTCGGTCAGTATCATCCTGATTCGTGCAGTGCTCCATAGGTTATATATTACACTTGTCACAAATGTAGGTAGAATATATAAATAAAATGACTACACTCATTTGAAAGTTCTCGTGTACGTTTTTTTTTATTTCAATCTCCTACAGAAATTTTTTTCTCCTTTTTTCAGTATAAAGCCAAGGAAAATAACAAAACGGATCATTAAATATTGATAATCTGTACAATCATAATAGATTTGTTGATAGGATTAAGTGGACATAAAGAAAAGGTACGGTGTACGAGATTCGACCCAGAGACCTTGCACTTAAGGAACTCAGGGCTTACTGGCTTGGCTGCGGTCTCGTTGAGTACTAGCGACCCTACAAATTAAGTGAAAATGCCTACAATTTTCAAACTCGATTTTCTCGAAAACGATTGAGAGTTGCGTCTTCTTGTTTACATACGCTGAAATCCTAGTCGTTACCTACACACCCTGCCAATACGAATGAAATGGGTGAGGGGAAGTTCGTATGGTCCTCTTGTCAGCACAGTTCGATCTTCGGAGGCGTTACGTATTATCGCGGTGATCTACAGTTACATTAAACATAAATAAAACACAATTTTTTTGTATTTACGAAATGTAGTCCACTTTAAACGATTTTAAACCTTATTGAACTGCGAAAGTGCATGTTTCATACATTTAGCCCGCTGATGCGGAAACGAGTGTCGCAAATGAGTTATGGATTAGAGCCTCGTGTCCTTACAGTTGCTATACTTGTGTTTTGAGCCAAACTCTCCACTGAAATGCAGTTCATCACGTGCATTAGAACTGCATTAAATCATTTCCCGGCATGTTTTTCCGACGAATAACCTAAGTTCTCACAATGTTTTGTTTGTCTGAAGATACTAACACCCACAGAAATTAAATTTAGTGATTTGCGTTGGCAACACTGACACTTTTTTCCACTTGCAATAGAATAAGTTCCGTTTGATTACACATAGAATCAAAACATGATGTACTGTACATGCATTACTCTGGCTCTTCTGCACTGAACCACTTCTTTAATATGCGTTTAAGGAAGTTTCAGGGTCGAATATTGATGTACACTGTGCTGACAAAAGTCAATAGAACAGCGATAGGCACATCTACAGATGGCGGTAATATCGGGTACACTAGCGGTGAAAACTTTTAATGAAAATTCAGCCAACAACCTTTTGCTCACAGTGTCAAATATTTTGTTGTCTCCCACTGGCATAGGGATGGTTCCTTTGAAACAGAAACTACTGATTTCCTCCCGCATCCATGTCCAACCAGAGTTAATGGCGTCGTTATCGGAGGGACATTAAATCCTAATTTTACTTTCTATCTACTAGCAGTCGATGTTCCGAGAGATGGACGGAGAAGACAAGGCAGTAGATACGTATTCCGCAGGAACGGAATTCTAAATCCCCTCCGACCATTCTGAGTTAGATGTACGGTCACTTCCCCAAATGAAATCAGATGAGTGCTGGGGCGAATCTTTAAACATTGCAGGGCTGACATACATCATACATTGATAGAAACGAGAATCTAGACGATTTTTGCCTGTCATAGATATCGATACTGGCAAGACATCGGTCCCAGGAATTGCAAAAAAATGGTTCAAATGGCTCTGAGCACTATGGGACTTAACAGCTATGGTCATCAGTCCCCTATAACTTAGAACTACTTAAACCTAACTAACCTAAGGACAGCACACAACACCCAGTCATCACGAGGCAGAGAAAATCCCTGACCCCACCGGGAATCGAACCCGGGAACCCGGGCGTGGGAAGCGAGAACGCTACCACACGACCACGAGCCCAGGAATTGCAAGACTGTATCAAAATCTCTACAGTAGTTTCCGAGACTATCCAGGATAACAAAAGCAGGGAGCAGGGGACTTCAGATTACATATGCAGAGAGAGAAGACTTAATAAAATATTTTAATTTACTTACTGAAACACGTCTGCAACTTACTTGTTACGTTCCCATGCAGTAACATTTTTCTATTACGCTTTTGACTGATGATGAATGCAATGTAGTTCTAACGGCAAGAAATATTGTTTACGTCATATAATTACAATTAAACAATTTTCGAATTTTTCTCCTCTATTTGTACTATGCAACTTTACTTCTCCAAAAATTTCATGATTCTAGGTCAAAGGGAAGTACCATATAGGTTATGATGAGTGAAGTGCGAGTATCAAAATATGTGACATAAATAGCTGTATCTTTTTATTTCATCGACTTACCGCCAAGAAACCGTTGCCCCTAGTACGTGACATAAATTTCAACTTGATACGTCTGCTAGTTCAGAAACCCAGACCGACGGGCAAAAAACCGATCCTATAAGAGTACCGTTCTTACCAACTGAGGTACGGAATCCTAAAAATCAACACGTGTTTCCCGAGTAGGATGTCGGAAGGACTGCAGAATAAGGTAAAGTTCAATCATAAGATATTTAGCATACAACAGTTTCCAAACATGAAATTATAAAAGTTTAAAACCTACGAAACACATAAAAAGTGAAGAAACTGATAATATGGTTTAGAGCAACGAAACAGTTGATAGGATATTTGGTGCCCCTAGCTGTCAGACATGCTTGACAAACAACATTAACGACGCCTTTTTTCCAAAGTTTCCGTTTAAGTTTCCCGAGCGTCTCTGTTACACGTTCGCATAGGCCATAACGATCTGTTACTATCCTAGCACCAGGTCACTGTAGTTGTTCGATGACTAATGTCCCGCCTACTTAATGCTGACTCCAAAAGCTGGATCAGTACTCTAGAACTGGTCGCACTAGCGACTTGTATGCGATCTCTATTTACGATGCACTGCAGTTCCTCAGAAAACATTCAATAAATCGAAGTCCTCCCCACCACTGCCTCATCCAGTTTCACACCTCTTTTTAAATATTTTCTTAAATACACTGACTGCAAAAAAAAAAAAAAAAACTCTAAGAAGGAGTTGCGACATTAACGAAAGTTGGTAGGCGCGTTTCTACATCTAAAAGATGATGTCTGTTCAAATTTCGCTGTTGTCTCATAAGGGGGGCGCTGGATTTCATTTAAATACACTCTGTAACGATCGAGAGTGTTAGTTACCTTTGAGATTGGAAGTGGTGTGTTGATGTTAGTCAAGAAAGCCTTTAAGGACACAAAGGCGCCATTATCGACACCTCACTGAGTTTGGAAGAGGTCCTGCAATAGGGCTACGAGAAACTGGATGTTTCTCCTCCGATATTGCAGAAAGACTTGGCAGGAATATAAGGCAGTATACGTGACTGCAGACAGCGGTGGTCGCGAGTATGCACGATCGCAAGAAAACCGGGCTCCGAATGAGTACGTCCCACAACAGAGAGGGAAGACCATCTTGTTCGGCGTGTGGCTCTGAGCATCGTGCTCCATCTGCAGCAGCCGGCACCACAGTGACACAACGAACTGTTACAAATCGGTTACTTGAAGGACAGCTCCGAGCCAGACGCCCTGTAGCGTGCATTCCACTGATCCCAAACCTCCGCCATTTAAGACTTCAGTACTGTCATGCAACAGCTCTTTGGAGGGTGGGGTGAAGGTCCGTTGTGTTTTGTGATGAAATATGGATCTGCCTCGGTGTCAGTGAAGGCCCCGTATTGGTTAGAAGGAAGCCAGTTGAGGACCTGTAAACAGCCTGTGTGTGTGTGTTTGTGTTAGATAAATTGGACCTACACCTGGAGTTATGGTCTGCGGTGCGATTTCGTATGACAGCAGGAGCAATCTCATAGTTGTTCCATGCGCCCTGAAAGCAAAATTGTATGTCAATCTGGTGAGTCGACCTGTTGTGCCGCAATTCACCAAGAACATTCCAGCAGGTGTTTTCCAATAGGAAATACCGCTGTTGTAACCCAACGTGCTCTAAAGAGCGTCGAAATGTTGCCCTGGCCTGCTCGATCACCAGATCTGTCTTCCATCGGACGACTACTTCAACGTCGTCCACAAACAGCATTAACCGTCCCTGTATTGATCTACCAAGCGCAAAAGGGAAGGAGCTCCATCCGACAAACTGAGACCGAGCGGTTCTAGGCACTTCAGTCCGGAACCACGCTGCTGCTATGGTCGCTGGTTCGAATCCTGCCTCGGGCATGGATGTATGTGATGTCCTTAGGTTAGTTAGGTTTAAGTAGTTCTAAGTCTAGGGGACTGATGACCTCAGATGTTAAGTCCCATAGTGCTTAGAGCCATTTGAACTATTTTGAACATGTTTTTCTGCAGTTCGCGTTGCTCTCCAAGAAATACACTTCACTAGTGATCATCCTCCAACACCCTGTACTATCATGCATTCTGTCAGAATCTTAATGGGCTGAAGAGGTATCTGGAGGAGTCTGTAAGTTGGTTCATACAGGTGGCGTTGGTGAACTGATTGCAGGTGTGGGCGGAACCGGCCTCAGCGATTATCATTTGCAACATTTACCAACTTACAGGCAGGCCACTTGTTTTTGTTGAACTGGCCACATTAATCCCACGACTTTCACCTCTTTTCTCTTGCTTAAGAACTTCAATGCAGACCACCACCAGTGGGGGATAACCTCTTCATCTGGTAGGGGCCTTCTAATTGACCAGCTTCCACAGACTATGATCTATGCCTGCTCATTGGTGGTTCCCTAACCCATTTCAGTGGCGCCCATGGCACCTTTCAGCTATCGATCTAATATCTCTTCCCCTCATCTTGTAGCTTCACTACACTGGTCACTAGTCCGCAGCTCGTGGTCGTGCGGTAGCGTTCTCGCTTCCCACGCCCGGGTTCCCGGGTTCGATTCCTGGCGGGGTCAGGGATTTTCTCTGCCTCATGATGACTGGGTGTTGTGTGATGTCTTTAGGTTAGTTAGGTTTAAGTAGTTCTAAGTTCTAGGGGAATGATGACCATGGATGTTAAGTCCCATAGTGCTCAGAGCCATTTGAACCACAGTGGTCACTACACGATGACCTTTGTGACAGTAAACACTTTCCAGTTATCCTGTCGTTTCCTTGCCACCGGCAGACACACCGGCTATCATGTTGGGCACTTCACAGAGCCAACTATCCCTTGCATGCCTCTGCTATTACATTTGCCGCCTCTCTGTTGGACTGTATTGATGAGGTTGTGCAAGGAGTCTCAGACGTGATCATCCACGCCGCTGCAACTGCTGTTCCTCTTTCTACATGCCCTCCGTACCGTCGACCGGTGCCCTGATGGATCAGGGACATTGCAATAGCTATTCGTGATCGCCGAAGGGCCCTACAGTGATTCAAACGACATCCTGCACAGAACAACCTTATCACTTATAAGTGACTTCGTGCAAAGTCTCGCTATTTAATCAAACGCAGTAAGAAGGAATTCCTGGAGCGCTGCGACTCTTCTCTGGGGACCTGTGCCTCTTCACCTCAGGTGTGAGCCAAGCTCCATGGTCTCATGGGCATCCAATCGTCAACAGACGTTCCAGGTCTGGTCCTACAGGGTGATCTTTGTACTGATTCATTGGTTCTTATGGAACATCTTGAGATCCACTTTGCGACAGCGTCAGCATTCTCTTCCTATCAGGTTACCTCTATACTGCAGAAGCAACAACCTGAAATATTCCCTTATGTTTCAGTCCCCACCAAGCTGAATCCTATAACTGACACTTCACTGACTGGGAACATAATGGTTCAAATGGCTCTGAGCACTATGGGACTTAACTACTGAGGTCATCAGTCCCCTAGAACTTAGAACTACTTAAACCTAACTAACCTAAGGACATCACACACATCCATGCCCGAGGCAGGAATCGAACCTGCGACCGTAGCGGTCACGCGGTTCCAAACTGAAGCGCTTAGAACTGCACGGCCACACCGGCCGGCGACTGGGAACAACTTCAGGCTCTTACCTCGCTCCATGACATCACCTCAAGCCCTGATTCAATCCACAGTCAGATGATCCAGTGCCTAAATGTTCCCAAAAGGTAACACCTCTTCAGGATCTTCAACTGTCCTTGGCTCCAAGGTGCCTTCCTCTTGCAATGGAGAGAAAGCGTAGTAGTCCTTATCCTTAAGACAGCCAAAAATCCAAAGTCTCTCGATAGTTACCGTCCGATTAGCCTGACTAAGGTGCTCTTTAAGCTGCTTGAAAGGATAGTTGCCCAAATATTATGCTGGGTTCTCGAGACACGGGGCGTTTTGTCCGCCTATCAATGTGGTTTCCAGGAGGGACGATCCATAACCAAGTACCTGCTTAGGTCGGAAACAGCAGTCCAACAGGCTTTTTCTGAGCGCCAACACCTTTTCATAGTCCTTTTTGATCTTCATAAAGCTTGGTGTCATCACATTTTAGTCACCCTCCACGACTGTGGCTTTCGAGGCCCCCTACGGATTTTTATTCGTTAGTTTTTATCCCAACAGTTGTTCCAGATTAGAAGCAGCACTTCACTCAACTCCCTTCAGGTCCAAGTGAACAGTGTTCCACAGGCCTCTGTGTTGAGTGTCACTTTTTTCCTCATCACCATTAATGGGATGGTAGCCTGTGTTGGGCCACTGTTCACCCTGTGTTGTATGTCGATGACTTTTTGCATCCGGTACAGCACCCACTTTGCAGCCTCTGCTAAACGCCAGTTCCAGGGTGCCATCTGGCAGGAAAGGACCAACACCAGCAATGGAGCTGGCGAGCAGTACGATGTGGTAAATGAGCTGCTTGATTGAACAACAAGAATAATGGCTTATAGTCCATCACCAGGTGGAACTTGTTGCCAGAAAGAAACACGATTTTTTTCAAAGCAAAGATAATCTTCAGTGCCTCTTTCCCAATTTCAGAATATGTCTGTAGCACAGAGGTTAAAGCTTTTGAAGCGTAAGCTGCGGGTTGCTCTGACTCATCGTCATTTCTGTGAATGACGAAGGCCCCCAACCTATATTCCGATGTGTGCTTGGACAAGACGCTGCTTGTGCTCCGTGAGCTCCTTTTTAGATGCTATGGACCATGTGACTGCCACTCCTTTGTTACACATCTTATGTAATGGATGAACTACCTGGGATGCAATGGGAAGAAATTTTCTGTAATATTTAATTTACCCTAGAGAAGCCTAGTGCTGCTCTAGGTTTGCTGGCCAAGGAATTGATTCAGTTACTTTGAAGTGTTTGTTAAATGGTAAAATACAATTGTGACAAATGCTGTGGCCTAAGTACTTCAGTGAAGGCTGAAAAACTTCATATCTGCTTAGACTGCGCCTTAATCCTACCTCCCACAGAACGAAAAAGCGTGACCTGAGGTTTGCTAAATGCTGTGGAAATTCCCACTACGATGATGCCATCGAAATAGTTTATGCAACCAGGTACATTGTGAATTAGCTGCTCCCAAAACGTCTGTAAAATTTTAGGGGCATTCGAGACCCTCCAGACAAACTGCTTATATTTACGAGGTGCATTCAAGTTCTAAGGCCTCCGATTTATTTTCTCTGGACTGGAAAGAGATAGAGACATGCGCATTGTTTTAAAATGAGGCCGCGTTCATTGTCAATACGTCCCAGAGATGGCAGCACCGTATGGCAGATGGAATTTTACCACCAGCGGCGAGAATGAGAACTGTTTTAAATACTTAAAATGGAGACGTTTTCCTTACTTGAACAGCGTGCAATCATTCGTTTTCTGAATTTGCGTGGTGTGAAACCAATTGAAATCCATCGACAGTTGAAGGAGACATGTGGTGATGGAGTTATGGATGTGTCGAAAGTGCGTTCGTGGGTGTGACAGTGTAATGAAGGCAGAGCATCATGTGACAACAAACCGAAACAACCTCGGGCTCGCACAAGCCGGTCTGACAACATGATCGAGAAAGTAGAGAGAATTGTTTTGGGGGACCGCCGAATGACTGTTGAACAGATCGCCTCCAGAGTTGGCATTTCTGTGGGTTCTGTGCACACAATCCTGCATGACGACCTGAAAATGCGAAAAGTGTCATCCAGGTGGGTGCCACGAATGCTGACGTACGACCACATGGCTGCCTGTGTGGCATGTTGCCAAGCAATGTTGACGTGCAACGACAGCACGAATGGGACTTTCTTTTCATCGGTTGTGACAATGGATGAGACGTGGATGCCATTTTTCAATCCAGAAACAAAGCGCCAGTCAGCTAAGTGGAAGCACACAGATTCACCGCCACCAAAAAAATTTCGGGTAACCGCGAGTGCTGAAAAAATGATGGTGTCCATGTTCTGGGACAGCGAGGGCGTAATCCTTACCCATTGCGTTCCAAAGGGCACCACGGTAACAGGTGCACCCTACGAAAATGTTTTGAAGAACAAATTCCTTCCTACACTGCAACAAAAACGTCCGGGAAGGGCTGTGCGTCTGCTGTTTCACCAAGACAACGCACCCGCACATCGAGCTAACGTTACGCAACAGTTTCTTCGTGATAAAACTTTGAAGTGATTCCTCATGCTCCCTACTCACCTGACCTGGCTCCTAGTGACTTTTGGCTTTTTCCAACAATGAAAGACACTCTCCGTGGCTGCACATTCACCAGCCGTGCTGCTATTGCCTCAGCGATTTTCCAGTGGTCAAAACAGACTCCTAAAGAAGCCTTCGCCGCTGCCATGGAATCATGGCGTCGGCGTTGTGAAAAATGTGTACGTCTGCAGGGCGATTACATCGAGAAGTAACGCCAGTTTCATCGATTTCGGGTGAGTAGTTAGTTAGAAAAAAAATCGAAGGCCTTAGAAGTTTAATGCACCTCGTATATAAACCGCGCATTGTGTAGACTACTAAAATCTTCTGAGAACTGTTATCTAAAGAAAGCTATAACTATGCTCAGCGAAGTCAACAACGGAGAATAAGCATCCGCCTGTCGGCTTTGCATATGGTTCATCGAGCTTCAGGATTGGGTATATATCCACTTCAGATTGAGTATTCAATGTGACCTTAAAATCCCAGCAAAGCATGAGTTTCCGGGACGGTTTCTTGTCAGTAACCATGGGTGTTGTCCGCTGGCTCGATGAGATAGTTTCGATCACATCCAGCTCCGGCAGCCTGCGTAATTCATGCTTGACCTGATCACAGAGTGCCAGTGGAACCTGCCTGGACGAAAAATCGAAATCGTGCTTTAGCTTTCAGTAAAATATGAGCTTCGAAATTTTCTCCTTTCCCAGACCAGATGAAAACTGCCGAGGAGTACTGTCCAGAGCTCTTCCACTTGTTGGTAAGGTACATTCTCTGATATGCATCATTGACGAAGAATCCAAAAGACGTAATTGTGTCCGGACCAAAAAGTTTCTCCTTATCAGCACTGATTATAACTAAGAAAGTTATTTCCTTTGTCATGTTTTTGTAAGTGGCTTCTGTGCTAAACTGATCTTTAAACGGAACTTATTGCTAGTTATAACTGACCAACCGTCTAACTGACAGAGTTCGAACATGTGGCCATAACTGCAAATTCATTTGAAAATTGACGAGACTTGCAGCGACCCCCATATCAACTTGAACGTTTATTGATTTGCCAGCGGCTCAGCATCACATGATCACACTGACAGAACCACAGGCACATAGACACAGGCAACAGAGCATGCACAATGTCGGCACTAGTACAGTGTATATCCACCTTTCGCAGCAATGCAGGCTGCTATTCTCCCATGGAGACGATCGTAGATATGCTGGATGTAGTCCTGTGGAACGGCTTGCCATGCCATTTCCACCTGGCGCCTCAGTTGGACCAGCGTTCGTGCTGGACGTGCAGACCGCGTGAGACGACGCTTCATCCAGTCCCAAACATGCTCAATGGGGGACAGATCCGGAGATCTTGCTGGCCAGGGTAGTTGACTTACACCTTCTAGAGCACGTTGGGTGGCACGGGATACATGCGGACGTGCATTGTCCTGTTGGAACAGCAAGTTCCCTTGCCGGTCTAGGAATGGTAGAACGATGGGTTCGATGACGGTTTGGATGTACCGTGCACTATTCAGTGTCCCCTCGACGATCACCAGTGGTGTACGGCCAGTGTAGGAAATCGCTCCCCACACCATGATGCCGTGTGTTGGCCCTGTGTGCCTCGGTCGTATGCAGTCCTGATTGTGGCGCTCACCTGCACGGCGCCAAACACGCATACGACCATCATTGGCACCAAGGCAGAAGCGACTCTCATCGCTGAGACGACACGTCTCCATTCGTCCCTCCATTCACGCCTGTCGCGACACCACTGGAGGCGGGCTGCACGATGTTGGGGCGTGAGCGGAAGACGGCCTAACGGTGTGCGGGACCGTAGCCCAGCTTCATGGAGACGGTTGCGAATGGTCCTCGCCGATACCCCAGGAGCAACAGTGTCCCTAATTTGCTGGGAAGTGGCGGTGCGGTCCCCTACGGCATTGCGTAGGATCCTACGGTCTTGGCGTGCATCCGTGCGTCGCTGCGGTCCGGTCCCAGGTCGACGGGCACGTGCACCTCCCGCCGACCACTGGCGACAACATCGATGTACTGTGGAGACCTCACGCCCCACGTGTTGAGCAATTCGGCGGTACGTCCACCCGGCCTCCCGCATGCCCACTATACGCCCTCGCTCAAAGTCCGTCAACTGCACATACGGTTCACGTCCACGCTGTCGCGGCATGCTACCAGTGTTAAAGACTGCGATGGAGCTCCGTATGCCACGGCAAACTGGCTGACACTGACGGCGGCGGTGCACAAATGCTGCGCAGCTAGCGCCATTCGACGGCCAACACCACGGTTCCTGGTGTGTCCGCTGTGCCGTGCGTGTGATCATTGCTTGTACAGCCCTCTCGCAGTGTCCGGAGCAAGTATGGTGGGTCTGACACACCGGTGTCAATGTGTTCTTTTTTCCATATCCAGGAGTGTATTTTTGGTCCCAGCACGTAAATGATTTTGAGTTGAAGTTCTTGTGTTAATCATCTGTGAGTTAGTTTTGCTGACAATAGAAATTGCAGTTCCTTCTGATCTGAATGCACTTCAGTTATATGACCAAAAATGAAGTGCCTAGACTTGGTAAAGAGGACTATCTCGGTAAACGAATAATTTTTCTCCACTTGATTAGAGACTCAGCTTGTGAATGCGGTTGTTTGTGGACGTATTGCCCCAAGATGCTAAAATTTCTGAAAGAGAGTCACACCTAAAGTGGATTGGGAACTTGCCAATGAGGAACAGGATTCCTTGTTCAGATCAGGTTGAAACAATATCAGAGCCAACAATAGTGCTCTTTTTATTTCCTGAAATTATTTCTGTGCATCCTCACTCCACTTTCATACTGTCTTTTCCCTTTACCAGACTACAAAAAATTGGTGGCGTTAAGTTCTCAGTTTTAATGAACTATTTTTTTTAAATTTATGAGACTGGGAAATCCTTGCACCTTTCATTTGATGCAGATGCAGGAAGCTCCCAAACTGCCTGCAATTCTTCCAGGTCTGGACGAATACCCTTAGACAAGACAACATAACCTAAAAAGTTTAAGTCTTTCCTCCAAACTTTAATTTACTTAGATTCAGAGTGATGTTGTGCACGCGAAATGTTTTGCAACAACGTATCTAACGTTTGGCTCTGTGCTGCCCATGATTTTTCAGCTGTGAGGACATTGTCAACTTAGAAAGTGGCATATTTAGGCTATGACTTAGCAACCGCGGTGCTAATGTTCGAATAAATGCCAATGCAGACATGTTCAAGCCTAATAGTAGCTTCCTGAATTGATAACACTTTTCGTAACACAGAAATACTGTATATTCCTAGTATGAGGGGTGCAATTCTACTTGCCAGTAACTTCTGTCAGATCGACTGATGTCCACACCTTAACTATCTGAAATCGTTGGAGTAACTACTGTCAGACTAAAAGTCTCTGGTCAGTGCGTCTCCATTTCGAAAATGCTGTTAATCTGTCTTGAGTCTAGGATTAACCTGACTGCTCTGTGCTTTTTTGGTACACAAAGCCATGGGCTGTTATGTGAGCACTCTGTTGGCTCCAGCTTTGTGTACCTGCAGTTTTGGATATGGCCACACAAAGAACATTCGATGCTCCTTCATGTGGAACTACTATAGAAAATTCTTAATCGTCCCCAGTAATTCACAAAATACAATTCTGCTTGCTTTCAGTATCCCACCTAATTCTTTCCACTCATGCCTCATTTCTATATGACATACCTTTTCGTCAATCATTTGAGCTAACTCCTTTTCTTTGTCGTCCTCACAGTACAAACATATTGCAGTATATAAGTCTCTCCTTGCCCATAAACCTGAGTCTGCTACTGTGCCAAGTGACGCAGTCACAAAATCATCTTTATTCATACAGTCATCAAAGGTCAGTGTGACTATACGTCTACCAACATTTAACTAGGTACAAATTTCTCTCACATCAAGGACCCGATAATGACTCAAAAGTCTAAGCCAAGGATCGCCTCAACAGTTTAATGAGGAGATTATTAGGAAATTGGCATGAAATCTAACCACATTTGCTGCCAGATTTCCAAGTTCTTTTCATAAACTGAATCCTTGACCTGAGTCTTCTGCAGTGGTAACACAAGTCATTCTCTGTTCGTATGAACACATCTTTCCTGATAGCTGACACCTGCCTACCATAGCCTAGAATATATTGAATATTAACACTATTTACATCTAAATTTACTATGGGACACTTAATGGCATTTATTTCCTCATTTTATTCAATGAGTGTCGTCTTCGACATCTACATCTACATCTACATGTCTACTCCGCAATTCACATTTAAGTGCTTGGCAGAGGGTTCATCGAACCACAATCATACTATCTCTCTACCATTCCACTCCCGAACAGCGCGAGGGAAAAACGAACATCTAAACCTTTCTGTTCGAGCTCTGATTTCTCTTATTTTATTTTGATGATCATTCCTACCTATGTAGGTTGGGCTCAACAAAATATTTTCGCATTCGGAAGAGAAAGTTGGTGACTGAAACTTCGTAAATAGATCTCGCCACGACGAAAAACGTCTTTGCTTTAATGACTTCCATCCCAACTCGCGTATCATATCTGCCACACTCTCTCCCCTATTACGTGATAATACAAAACGAGCTGCCCTTTTTTGCACCCTTTCGATGTCCTCCGTCAATCCCACCTGGTAAGGATCCCACACCGCGCAGCAATATTCTTACAGAGGACGAACGAGTGTAGTGTAATCTGTCTCTTTAGTAGACTTGTTGCATCTTCTAAGTGTCCTGCCAATGAAACGCAACCTTTGGCTCGCCTTCCCCACAATATTATCTATGTGGTCTTTCCAACTGAAGTTGTTCGTAATTTTAACACCCAGGTACTTAGTTGAATTGACAGCCTCGTCGTTGTCGTCGTCGTCGTCTCCCCCCCCCCCCCCCTTCCCCGCCCACCTTCATACTATCAAAACCTATATACAAAATCTTTAACCCTTCATTTCACTCTCCAGTTTCACTCTCATGACTTACTACAACCTCTAATAGTCAGTTCCTTTGATTCTCAACCTCTCCCACACTACGTTCATTGTTGTCGGTATCAGCTGATCGGATTTTCATGATGCATAAAGGAGACTCATTATTCAGTGGTTGCACGTTCTCATTAAAACATCGCCAGTCATTGTTGTCCTGACATTGGCCGCACAAAACCACATCTGTGATTCCTGTCCCATTTCCAGGTACTCCGGTTTCGTGGATAATTAGACCGCCAATTTCTCTGCTCATAGTTTTCTGTACTTCGACGAGAATCGCCTCCCGATCGTCTCACACAGTCTTGTGTTCTGAATTTTGGTCGTAAACTAATTCTTGAAACAACCTTTGAAGTGAGTATACATCCTGCGTGTTCCTTCCGAGTTTCACGATCTCCCCTCACAACCAATTAGGCAACTTCGCCAGGAAAACCCAGTTAACTCTGGCAGATCATATGGTGCATCTAAGTACTGGGTGCACTATATCATTTCTTTAAAGTATGTGACAGAGTTCCGGTGATCTATATCACTGTAGGTTTCCATCATGAGGATGCTTATTTGCAACCTACGAGGTGCATTCAAGTTCTAAGGCCTCTGATTTTTTTTCTCCGGACTGGAAAGAGATAGAAACATGCGCATTGTTTTAAAATGAGGCCGCGTTCATTGTCAATACGTCCCAGAGATGGCAGCACCATACGGCTGATGGAATTTTACCGCCAGCGGCGAGAATGAGAACTGTTTTAAATACTTAAAGTGGAGACGTTTTCCTTACTTGAACAGCGTGCAATCATTCGTTTTCTGAATTTGCGTGATATGAAACCAATTGAAATTCATCGACAGTTGAAGGAGAAATGTGGTGATGGAGTTATGGATGTGTCGAAAGTGCGTTCGTGGGTGCGACAGTTTAATGAAGGCAGAACATCGTGTGACAACAAAACCGAAACAACCTCGGGCTCACACAAGCCGGTCTGACGACATGATCGAGGAAGTGGAGAGAATTGTTTTGGAGGATCGCCGAATGACTGTTGAACAGATCGCCTCCAGAGTTGGCATTTCTGTGGGTTCTGTGGACACAATCCTGCATGACGACCTGAAAATGCAAAAAGTGTCATCCAGGTGGGTGCCACGAATGCTGACGGACGACCACATGGCTGCCCGTGTGGCATGTTGCCAAGCAATGTTGACGCGCAACGACAGCATGAATGGGACTTTCTTTTCATCGGTTGTGACAATGGATGAGACGTGGATGCCATTTTTCAATCCAGAAACAAAGCGCCAGTCAGCTCAATGGAAGCTCACGGATACACCGCCACCAAAAAAACTTCGGGTAACCGCCAGTGCTGAAAAAATGATGGTGTTCATGTTCTGGGACAGCGAGGACGTAATCCTTACCCATTGCGTTCCAAAGGGGACTACGGTAACAGGTGCACCCTACGAAAATGTTTTGAAGAACAAATTCCTTCCTGCACTGCAACAAAAACGTCCGGGAAGGGCTGCGCGTGTGCTGTTTCACCAAGACAATGCACCCGTACATCGAGCAAACGTTACGCAACAGTTTCTTCGTGATAAAACTTTGAAGTGATTCCTCATGCTCCCTACTCACCTGACCTGGCTCCTAGTGACTTTTGGCTTTTTCCAACAATGAAAGACACTCTCCGTGGCCGCACATTCACCAGCCGTGCTGCTATTGCCTCAGCCATTTTCCAGTGGTCAAAACAGACTCCTAAAGAAGCCTTCGCCGCTGCCATGGAATCATGGCGTCAGCGTTGTGAAAAATGTGTACGTCTGCAGGGCGATTACGTCGAGAAGTAACGCCAGTTTCATCGATTTCGGGTGAGTAGTTAATTAGAAAAAAAATCGGAGGCCTTAGAACTTGAATGCACCTCGTATCTTGGATACTCTTAACCTGGATTCATTTACAAAAGCTTTCTGGAACTAATCGTTACCGTTTGCAGTTACCCATTGAAATTTGAATCTGCACTGGTGCTTCCTCTTGTGGATGACTATAAATGAACTTCATCTTGAGCAACAGTCCCCATGAAAGTCGAAGAGTATGTTAAAACTGATCGACTCACGTCCAAGCATTTGTTCATTCACGGCATCTGGAAATAAAGAGTACTTCTGTACTGATACGAAATACGCCTACACTCATCGTCGTCGATTTTGATGCTGTAATACTGTGCAGTTAGTGCCGCATGTCACAGAGATCAGCGCACATTATACAACCTGTCTTCAAGATCCCCCAGATGTTCCGACTTCATCCTTTTCTGCTTGTCACTTTCGTCAGTATCTCCGAACTAGACAGTACTATGAACTCGCATTTCTTTCCAGTCGTGTTGGCTTGCTGTAATTGAAACAATCCTTCCCAATTGCATCTACTGATTTCGAGCGGTGTCTGCTTGAAGCGCAGCATTGACAGCATCCTATCGCCGTCACTGATAGCTACCGGCTGTGTACGATCTGATTTGCTTTAGCTCCTCAAGGAAATTTGTTCTGCAGCAATCGCAAGTGTGTATAGTTTTTCAGTGTCCTTACTAGTCTCAGCTTCTCATTTTTACAGTACAACTTCCTGGTGTGCCACCTGTTGGCAGACACGTTCTAGCACCTACTGATGTTCAGAATAAGTCTCACCTATTATTTCTTTGGTCTGACCACTATTTGTTGGCGTCCCACCAAAACACACGATCAAATCATACCCGATCGGCACTACGCGGCTCGCAAGTCATTCAGTTAATTCCCGTTGGCGTTCCTGCACTTCACTAATCCTCTCTGCCACTTCATCTTCCTACTGATTATTCACGCCAGTCTTTTCTCTTACTTCAGCTACCTCCTGTCTGATTACGTCCGCGGAATTTCGATTTTCAGCGAATTCCGAATCCAATCTGTTTCCTAGTGTGTCAATTTTTCATTCATTACTATCTTTCTGTCCCCAGACTTCTTTCCTCTGTTCGGTAAACCCCTTGTCGATACTATCGAGCTTACACAAAATTAGTGCGTGTACATCAGTTTGAGAATGTGTCGATTCAGTCCATGTTTCAGCTGTTTCAACTCGGATTGGGAGCTCCACATTAGCAGTTTCCACTCCTGACTTTGTACATGTGTTCACACAATTTGTTCAGCCTTATCTGCTTTGTTATGTGGATCGACTGCGGTAGCTGCCACTACAGCTCCCAGTAATCCCAAATCCCTCAGCAGGTCATAATCATTTCATACATTTCGTCTCGAAAGCTAACCATACAACTAAACTTTTTGCTTTCGAGGGAGCAGTGATGCTTATATCTCTTATTTACCAATCACAATACCTGCTGCTCAAGTGCACTTTTCGAAAAATTGAGGAAAAAAATATAATTGTGTTAATCAATACAGAATGAAAGCCTAACAAATCCTCCAAAAATTGTTTACATACACATATATTCACCCAGAGAAATTACCTCCAAAAGATACAACATGAATACTCTGATTACAAAGCGGAAAAAACACTGTTGCTCACCGCTGAATCAAGAACACAAGCCGGATTGTAACGCTTCTGAAAGAGAATAATAATTGTCGTTCGTCTGCCTCTGTTTCAGATTATTCTCGCGGTCGCGAAAATTCTTGCCAGGGCTCGCCACTTGTAAGGGGGATGTACTGAATAGGCTTCAACTTCATGATGACGTGAGGTAGATTGCCCAGGAACCAATACGGCAACAATTGGGGCCGTTTAATTAACATACATTGACAGAAGGTTATCTGCATATCAACAAGCTAGCATGTGGTAAGTAGATAAGTAAAAGATATTGTCCTATTTCAGTTGGTTAGGGCCACAGATATAATTAAGAGCGATTCTATGTGTAATGGATAATTTTCATTGGCATACAAGCTCAAGGATATGAGATGGTCCATGGAGCACTCTAATACACTTCCCAGTAGTCAACTTCACTTTCTTTTCTAGCATTGTTTACCTCGTGGTAACAGATTAGCTTCTCGGATGGGATTAGTTCATGTGGTTTTTGGGTAATGGGTCAATGATCACACATATTTATGGACGCCTAACAAACGTAATTGCCATCGATCTTCACAAAAAGGCAAATAAGAATGGTTTCAGCTAATGACACACGGAAAACAACGAAACTGACATAGATATAATTACATGCTCCCCTAAAATAATGAATAACACTTGTTCATTCACATCGGGATGCTACCACAGACGTAGTTTGTTTTATGGTAACAAAACATCTTGAATTCAATAAATGCAAATCGAGAAGGCATTCGTTATGCATGTCGGTACTCGTTCGGCTCGTAATTTTAAGTACGATGATATGAAGCATACTACTACTTATTGGAAGCAGGATAAAGGACATGTGGTAGGTTCTGCCTATGAATATTGTTTTCAACATAGAATGAAAATGCCTTAACTCAGATAAAAATGTTTCCAGAGAAGAGACCACAAAATGACTAACTGGAATCGCTGAAGGCGATGATACATACTTTTAAACACATCAGGATGAGCTTTGGTTGAATGAAATACCATGTGGTGTGGGCTCCAATAGAGAATCAAGTCTAAAGCATGAATGAAAGCATTAAAAATCACACAAATTCTCATAGAAAAGACTCTATAAGTTTCATAAACACGTATTTGAATTTAGAAATAAACCAAAGCATGAAACACTAAGCTCATTGATCTTTAAGTACATGTGATACCACCGCCTCATGGACAAAGGCTATCTCACCAAGACGCCCTCTGCACACGAAAACTGATTGAATACAACTCGAAATGTAACCTCAGAAAGAACTGTTGAAGCGTAGCACTACATGAAAACCAATAGAAAGTTGCTATATGATTAAATAACGACAAGATGTCTAACTCCAAACCATATCAGTAAGCTCAATGAAGATACTGTACCATACTTACAAGCTGCTGACTACATGGAAAGTGCTGGCCTGCTCGTAGATTTTCGAGGGCCCGTCCTCACTAAGGGGAGGGGATACCGTTACCTATCATCCCAACTGCTGGACAGCGACATTCCAAGCAATAGAAAATTGATGGCACGCCCTGCATTTACTGCTAGTCCTACAACTACCAAAATACTGAAAGGTTGACATAGCTCATGCAGGCTGAAGTTGAGTCTCTGATTCATCCATCGACCCACTCAGGAAGATTTACAGGGTGGAAGATGATTTGGAAGGGAATCTTTGTGTTACAAACAAACAGATCATCCCGTTCATCCTTCCTCCAGAGGATTCTTGCGACAGTAAAAGACCGAGTTTCAACGTTACTCACATGTTTATAACTCTCTTGAAGATGCCAAACGATATGTCGTATGAAACAGAACTAATAGCACGATTTCGTTGTATGTCAATAAAACAGAATAGGTAGCGCAAAAAATCTTGGCTGTTTGTGTTGATGATACATGACCTGAAAAAAGAAATAACAGACCCCTCTAAATTGTTTAGCATAAAAATTATTAGCAACTTTCGAGAAATACGGGGTGTTAGGGGTATAGGTACAAGCATTGTGATCATAGGTTCCTTAATTTGTACCAACTTCTGTGAGGTAGTTGTTTTTTCTCCGTATCTAACAGCCTTTCCGCAAACACATCACATTTTACCACCTGATGTTTTCTGCACGGTCATAATTGCACTGTGAAGTGGACTATACCTGTCAGTATAGACTGTCCGTTTTGTGCCCATGCCTTCACACTTCAGTACCAGACCGGCTGCCCAGGGAAAAAAAAACATTAATGACTTCTTTGTTCTATGTGTGCTTGAAGGTACTAACCAACCTAAAAACATGCTACGTGTAACAGCTGTAATTATTAGTCTGCAAATGAAGTAAATATTGATGTAATGTTGTTTAGTACATTGTCCACATTCATCAGTAGAAACATGTGCGCTTTCAGTCCTAACACCCTTTATAAAGCAGTCGGTTGACATATTTTGTACACTTTAGTTCGATAGGGAATTACAGAAAAGTATTTTGGAGTGGTGGTGTCTTCGCTCTGAGGACTGATTTCATATGGGTCTCTATGTTAAATTTATCCTGTGCAAGCCTTATAATCTGCGCACTACTACTACATCTTGGTCTCGCCCCCCACCCTACAGCTTTTACTTCCCCTCCCCAAACATTCTTCCTTCCTTTACCAAACTAACGATTCCTTGATGTCCCAGGATGTGGCCAATCAACTGATCCCTCCTTTTAGTCAACTTGATTCATGAATTGCCTTTCTCCCCAATTTGTTTCAGTACCACTTCACTAGTTAGCTGATCTTCCTATCTGATCTTCAACATGCGCCTGTAACATCAAATTTCAAAAACTTTCTCCTGTTGTTGTCTAAACTTATCATCGTCCACATTTCACTTCCGCTCCAGACAAATATCTTCAGAAAATGCTTTTTCACATTCAAATTAATTCAATGATTACAAATTTCTCGTTTTCTGAAGCGCTTTTCTTACTATTGCCAGTCTGTGTTCCACTTCAGCTAACGTCAGTTATTTTGCTGCCCAGGTATAAAACATCATCTGACACTTTTAGTGCCTAATTTCCTAATCTAATTCCCTCCATCATTATCAGACTTAATTTTCGTACACCCAGTTATCTTTTTTGTGAGAGTCGGAATGTGGAGTTGGAAATTATCCTTATTATACTCTTGATATTCATCTTATCTTTTCTCGAGACAGTATTAATTCTTTTCTTGGTGATTTTAGTTGTATGGACATTAGGCTTTCGTCTAAGGCACGTTGTTGCTCCTAACGTTACATCTCTAATGTTTGAGACATCCTCAGACGTTATAAAGACTTCATTAGTACCATTTCGAAATCAGACAAGTACAGCAAGCTGAATTGCTTGAACCAAGAATATAAATACTGGTCGAAAGTTGGATGGTTCTATGGTCAGAGTATCTCCCTAGTGAGTAGGCTACCAGGGTTCGAAACCCGGTCCGGCAAAAACTTCAACATGTCCCCTTGATTTCAGTCAGTGCAAGTTCGCAGTCAATGTCTGTAATTCCTTTGTGTCCTAAAAAGGATTTATTGCACTAAAGAAAACAACTAGAACGATGTACTAATGGAGTGGTTAAGGCAATGTCATATTTGAAGTTAGGGATCCAATTCCACCATATTTAGGATTTCTGCAAGTTTCCCAGTTTGAATAAAGTGAATACTGCATCTTTTATGACCTTATGATTCACGAAATTAATCCCTAATCCTCCCTTCCCGGGTTCGATTCCCGGCGGGGTCAGGGATTTTCTCTGCCTCGTGATGGCTGGGTGTTGTGTGCTGTCCTTAGGTTAGTTAGGTTTAAGTAGTTCTAAGTTCTAGGGGACTTATGACCACAGCAGTTGAGTCCCATAGTGCTCAGAGCCATTTGAACCATTTGAACCTAATCCTCCTTTTTTACGCATGAGTTTCACAAACCTACATTTTTACACACCAGAGGCCGCTGCTCACGTGACTGACTGTTTGTGGGGTTTTCATAATGGGTCATATGAATAAAACTGATGTTGCACTTCATCCCCGGAATTTCGGAGGACATGTTCAGGTTTGCATGAATAAAACAAGTCGGAGAACATGCTTCGCTCTAGAATGTTCTCAGCTTCAGTAATAGGGTGGGGGAAGTTGCTCAACGCGAAGAACATTCTCCGATTTCGTATGAATAAAACAACGGAAGTTTCTCAAAATCGGAAAACACCATCTGTAGCATACTTCGAACTGAGTAAGTTATGTTGACACTATGTTTTACCCAGATTTTTTAGTACAAACGGCAGAATATAACTTACGTTGCTCGGAAGGCAAAAAACAGACATAGGCCTAAGTACCCTAAAGAAATACTGAAGAGAGAAATTGTAGAAGTTCATACAGGTTTTACAATAAAAATATTATTTGGCTGAGGAATGGCTTCCTTTCCCATTATCGTGAAACAAAAGGAGGCATTCTTTCAAATGAAGCGAAAATGAAAACATTTTTGTGCTATTTAGCAGACCCAGCTTTTTAAACTGGTGTAGAAGACTTCGGTATACACCAGACAACTGTATCACGGACAGTTTCAGATGTTCCTCATCACGGTATCCAAGGAGCACCTTTGTGTATCCGATTTCCCTGAAACTTAGTAGAACTAGAGACAGTACAAGTTACGTGACAGTCTACATATGTGTCCATGTGCGCTAGGGACCCTCCATTGCACGCCATACTAACCATGAAATCTGCTGTATCACCATAGAAATGAAGCACAGGTGGATTCAGCTTCTTGTTTAAAGTGCGTAAGTAGCTACATCACAACACTGTACTGTCGAAAGTTTTGAAATTTTAATAAGACAGCCTTATCAGTAACTAACTCTGAATGAAATTCATCTCAGGAATTCAGTCTGTATTACACAAACATTGCTGCAATACCGGGGTACTGTTTTTTGTATCGCTTTTGTTCTTTATCCCATTTCCAGTTGGCCCATTTAAGATACGTTTCCTCACAGCGTAAAGCTTATTATTGGCTGTGTTAGAAATAAGTAGGCGGAACATAGAAATGAATAATGGGTTAATTACAAACCTAGTGATCTGTAACGATACCTTATGGGCTACCGCTTAAGTACTTGCGGACCACTGAGGCCGGGCGTTGTGGCCATGCGGTTCTAAGCACTTCAGTCCGGAACCGCGAGACTGCTACGGTCGCAGGTTCGAATCCTGCCTTGGGTTCAAATGGTTCAAATGGCTCTGAGCACTATGGGACTTAACTTCTGAGGTCATCAGTCCCCTAGTACTTAGAACTACTTAAACCTAACTAACCTAAGGGCATCACACACATCCATGCCCGAGGCAGCATTCGAACCTGCGACCGTAGGGGTCGCGCGGTCCCAGACTGTAGCGCCTAGAACCGCTCGGCCACCCCGGCCGGCCCTGCCTTGGGCATGGATGTGTGTGATGTCCTTAGGTTTGTTAGGTTTAAGTAGTTCTAAGTTCTAGGGTACTGATGACCTCAGATGTTAAGTCCCATAGTGCTCCGAGCCATTTGAATTTGGACCATTGAGCGTCATATTTAGCTGTCTGCTATCGTCGTTTGGAACAAAATCATTGACTGTCGGGGCTGGCACAACTTTCCGCTTATACAGCCACGATTGTGGCCTCCGGCACCAGTCAGAGAGGGCCAAAACCACGCGTGCGCGGGAGGTGGGTTGTGCAGCTCGTAGCAGCTCCAGCACGTCTTGGGACCGAGTGACGTCAGGTGGCGCGAGGATCCGGCGTAACGTTTGAAACTACCGCTTCGCCTTCCTACAAGCGCCAAGAATCTGTCGTTGCTTCCTTTCTACAGGGTGTTTCAAAAATGACCGGTATATTTGAAACGGCAATAAAAACTAAACGAGCAGCGATAGAAATACACCGTTTGTTGCAATATGCTTGGGACAACAGTACATTTTCAGGCAGACAAACTTTCGAAATTACAGTAGTTACAATTTTCAACAACAGATGGCGCTGCGGTCTGGGAAACTCTATAGTACGATATTTTCCACATATCCACCATGCGTAGCAATAATATGGCGTAGTCTCTGAATGAAATTACCCGAAACCTTTGACAACGTGTCTGGCGGAATGGCTTCACATGCAGATGAGATGTACTGCTTCAGCTGTTCAATTGTTTCTGGATTCTGGCGGTACACCTGGTCTTTCAAGTGTCCCCACAGAAAGAAGTCACAGGGGTTCATGTCTGGCGAATAGGGAGGCCAATCCACGCCGCCTCCTGTATGTTTCGGATAACCCAAAGCAATCACACGATCATCGAAATATTCATTCAGGAAATTAAAGGCGTCGGCCGTGCGATGTTGCCGGACACCATCTTGCATAAACCACGAGGTGTTCGCAGTGTAGTCTAAGGCAGTTTGTACCGCCACAAATTCACGAAGAATGTCCAGATAGCGTGATGCAGTAATCGTTTCGGATCTGAAAAATGGGCCAATGATTCCTTTGGAAGAAATGGCGGCCCAGACCAGTACTTTTTGAGGATGCAGGGACGATGGGACTGCAACATGGGGCTTTTCGGTCCCCCATATGCGCCAGTTCTGTTTATTGACGAAGCCGTCCAGGTAAAAATAAGCTTAGTCAGTAAACCAAATGCTGCCCACATGCATATCGCAGTCATCAATCCTGTGCACTATATCGTTAGCGAATGTCTCTCGTGCAGCAATGGTAGCGGCGCTGAGGGGTTGCCGCGTTTGAATTTTGTATGGATAGAGGTGTAAACTCTGGCGCATGAGACAATACGTGGACGTTGGCGTCATTTGGACCGCAGCTGCAACACAGCGAACGGAAACCCGAGGCCGCTGTTGGATCACCTGCTGCACTAGCTGCGCGTTCGCTCTGTGGTTGCCGTACGCGGTCGCCCTACCTTTCCAGCACTTTCATCCGTCACGTTCCCAGTCCGTTGAAATTTTTCAAACAGATCCTTTATTGTATCGCTTTTCGGTCCTTTGGTTACATTAAACCTCCGTTGAAAACTTCGTCTTGTTGCAACAACACTGTGTTCTAGGCGGTGGAATTCCAACACCAGAAAAATCCTCTGTTCTAAGGAATAAACCATGTTGTCTACAGCACACTTGCACGTTGTGAACAGCACACGCTTACAGCAGAAAGACGACGTACAGAATGGCGCACCCACAGACTGCGTTGTCTTCTATATCTTTCACATCACTTGCAGCGCCATCTGTTGTTGAAAATTGTAACTACTGTAATTTCGAAAGTTTGTCCGCCTGAAAATGTACTGTTGTCCCAAGCATATTGCAACAAACGGTGTATTTCTATCGCTGCTCGTTTAGTTTTTATTGCCGTTTCAAATATACCGGTCATTTTTGAAACACCCTGTACATCCAAAGCCCGCCCCGACGCCCTACTAAGTGTGTACCCCTGGTCTCTGTTAAAACTGTTACTGTTCATTCTAATCCCAGCCGCCTCTTTTATAATGGTATCCCAGTATGTTGACTCGTGAGCCAAGACTCTTGCGTTTTCAGACTGTATTTTGTGTCCGTTTTCCACGCTGTGCTCATCAATGGCCGACTTTTCAAGCTCCCTTTGTTTAATATGTCACTTGAGATCAGTACAACGCCCTGCAATTGTGTGAATTGTCTGACCCATGCAGCTGCATCTGCAAAGGACACCATACACACTGGACACACAAAGAGCTATATCGTCTTTAATAAGGCGAAGCATATCTCGTATCTTGCAGACAGGGCAGGGTAATGGTCTCAGCCATGTTTCTGCAGCACACGTCCTAACTTGCTGCTTGATGCCCTACAGTATGGCAGGAAAGCAGCCGGCTTGGGCTCTTCTGCGACGATTCGCTCGCCCGTACATAGGAGACAGGTGAAGAGAGGCGAGCTGGTGAGCTGGCAGTTTTAGCTACGGGATCCCTATTTGAACTCTAGAACGAGCAAGACATCCTGTCTCAGCTCTCGACAGAGCAGGAACATGTTCTTGTACTTTCTCACAAGCGCACAGAAGAATTCTGTTTTGGCCTCAGCGTGACGCACAACTTCTGCCTTTGAGATCAGTTAGGGCACTGTGTTTTGCTGTACTCCGCCTTGTGTTGGGAGTTCTCCTCTTGGGCCTGGCGCTTTGCTCTCATTCACTTGCGTTTAAAACGTTGCTGAATTCCAGCTTGTGCTGCCAGTTCGCGTCTTACGTTTGTTGCTGGCAGTAAAGTGACAAGATTCAGCTTTGCGTTAGCAGTTATGAATAGCAGTCCGCTATCTATGGTTTTAGGTTTCAACTCTCACCACTTTTGCGGGTCTGCAATTTTGTCGCCAGCGGCAGTTACATCGAGTATCATCATCGCATTGAACAACCACGTTTTTGCTACGGTGATATAGGCAACGGTGCCGACTCCTTAGGGAACATAGAGATTGAAATGCATATACGTATAAAGGTTAATTCACTGAGGTTACACGCCAACCAATCGATTTCAATAGCTTCTTCTAGTTTTTGGTGCGAAAAACGAAGTCAGTCATATCGTATAATATTTCTCAGATCGTGTTATCCGTTTTGGGCAGAAGCAAGTAGAAGTTGCCCAATATTATTTAAGTCTATTTATTTCACTATTGTTTGAGTCCATAAGACATGTATTGCTTCTTATTTGTGTAGGTAAATTTCTGGGTTTTTATTTAAAATAAATTGTACAGTGAACACTAGCATTTGTCTTTCAAGTAGCATTATAATTTGTTCTTGATCCTTCTTTTACTGGTATGATTATTGTTTTAATTTGTGCTCTAACATTAGCAACAGGGGGTATTTATGAGTGACAGGGCCAGATTTCAAGACAGCATTAATTTAAAGTTACTGTTTCGCACATCACTATGATAGGTCTCCCAACCCGCTTACTTTGAAACTGCACAGTTGAGAGGTATAAAAGTAGGCTACTCGTGAAAATGACGCTTCTACCAAACATACACAATAAACAAGTGGGAGGCGTTAGATCCTTTAATAGCTTCTCTGACTTTCTGGAGATGGTCTGTGTCAGATCATGACTAAACTTCCATTATGCGTCATCTGCTAATAAATGTAGCACCCTCAGGTGGCAGTCTTCAATGTGCAGAACCACAGTGGCATTTCCTTTCTCGGCTGGTAAAACAACCAAGTCTTCGTTCTCATGCAATAAGCGTAAGCGAGGCCGTTTCTCCAGCCTAATATTAGACTTCGGTGGATTAGCTTTCGCCAGTATACAGCTGGTAGTTAGTCTGACGTCCTCAGCTGTGTCGAGCGAGAGATGCCGAATATACTGCTCTATTCCACTAATAACATCCAAAATCGGTAGACGTCGTGGGACTGTTGAAAATTAAGGCCTTAACTCAGCGCTGCCACAGAGCCAACGCCCAGTTCTCGGCTGACGAGATTAACAACTGATCTATGGACCTCATCATTCTCCATGTCAGATCCTGCGTGGGTTAAGCGGTCAAACTTGATACATTGCTTAGACGTCTTGAACCAACTTGCACGTTGTTATGCTGCCAAGCCTATGTACGCCCACTCCCAATCGAATGGCGACAAGATTGATGACAAAAATCGATGATAATCAGATAGGTTTCTGGCGTTAAATCAAGCACATATCTTGTCTGTCGTATCAGTTGTCACAGTGTCATGTAACTTGTCCTCTTCAAAACTCTTTCCACTGCACCAGGTCGAACGTGGTGCTTAACTGCAGCGAAGTGAGCCGTTACCACCCTGTCCGGGCAGCGTTGCAAAAATGTTACAGAAATCAGTAAATGTGATTTATATTTCCACAGTTTTTCAGTAGTCTCACACTACGCATTACGTCCTCACCATACAGGAAAGATATGTGAACGCCGATAGTTTTCAACACACAGTGCACGAGAAAGCGATCCTGAACACATTAGTACACAGAGCAAAAGTTATTTCTGACTACGGTCATCTACAGTCTGAATTGCAGCGCTTGAGGCAAATGTTCAGAGACAATGGTCATAGCAAAAGAGACACCGAAAATGCTTTCAGGTGGCACCGAAGAAGGACGCCTCATGAATCGGCAAAGAGGCCGAGCCGGCTGCTTTCCTGCCATACTGTAGGCAACGAGCATCAAGTTAGGATGTGTGCTATAGAGACATGGATTGAGACTAGTGTTCCGACCTACCTGCAAGATACGAGATATGCTTCGCCCTATTAAAGACGATATAGCTCTTTGTGTGCCCGGTGTGTATGGTGCCCTTTGCAGATGCGGCAGCATATACACTCCTGGAAATGGAAAAAAGAACACATTGACAGCGGTGTGTCAGACGCACCATACTTGCTCCGGACACTGCGAGAGGGCTGTACAAGCAATGATCACACGCACGGCACAGCGGACACACCAGGAACCGCGGTGTTGGCCGTCGAATGGCGCTAGCTGCGCAGCATTTGTGCACCGCCGCCGTCAGTGTCAGCCAGTTTGCCGTGGCGTACGGAGCTCCATCGCAGTCTTTAACACTGGTAGCATGCCGCGACAGCGTGGACGTGAACCGTATGTGCAGTTGACGGACTTTGAGCGAGGGCGTATAGTGGGCATGCGGGAGGCCGGGTGGACGTACCGCCGAATTGCTCAACACGTGGGGCGTGAGGTCTCCACAGTACATCGATGTTGTCGCCAGTGGTCGGCGGAAGGTGCACGGGCCCGTCGACCTGGGACCGGACCGCAGCGACGCACGGATGCACGCCAAGACCGTAGGATCCTACGCAGTGCCGTAGGGGACCGCACCGCCACTTCCCAGCAAATTAGGGACACTGTTGCTCCTGGGGTATCGGCGAGGACCATTCGCAACCGTCTCCATGAAGCTGGGCTACGGTCCCGCACACCGTTAGGCCGTCTTCCGCTCACGCCCCAACATCGTGCAGCCCGCCTCCAGTGGTGTCGCGACAGGCGTGAATGGAGGGACGAATGGAGACGTGTCGTCTTCAGCGATGAGGGTCGCTTCTGCCTTGGGGCCAATGATGGTCGTATGCGTGTTTGGCGCCGTGCAGGTGAGCGCCACAATCAGGACTGCATACGACCGAGGCACACAGGGCCAACTCCCGGCATCATGGTGTGGGGAGCGATCTCCTACACTGGCCGTACACCACTGGTGATCGTCGAGGGGACACTGAATAGTGCACGGTACATCCAAACCGTCATCGAACCCATCGTTCTACCATTCCTAGACCGGCAAGGGAACTTGCTGTTCCAACAGGACAATGCACGTCCGCATGTATCCCGTGCCACCCAACGTGCTCTAGAAGGTGTAAGTCAATTACCCTGGCCATCAAGATCTCCGGATCTGTCCCCCATTGAGCATGTTTGGGACTGGATGAAGCGTCGTCTCACGCGGTCTGCACGTCCAGCACGAACGCTGGTCCAACTGAGGCGCCAGGTGGAAATGGCATGGCAAGCCGTTCCACAGGACTACATCCAGCATCTCTACGATCGTCTCCATGGGAGAATAGCAGCCTGCATTGCTGCGAAAGGTGGATATACACTGTACTAGTGCCGACATTGTGCATGCTCTGTTGCCTGTGTCTATGTGCCTGTGGTTCTGTCAGTGTGATCATGTGATGTATCTGACCCCAGGAATGTGTCAATAAAGTTTCCTCTTCCTGGGACAATGAATTCACGGTGTTCTTATTTCAATTTCCAGGAGTGTATATGGCTCAGACAATTCACACAGTTGCAGAACATTTTATTGAGCTCAAGTGACATACTAAACAAAGGCAACTTGAAAATTCGGCCATAGATGAGCACAGCGTGGAAAACGGACACAAAATACTGTTTGAAAACGCAAGAGTCTTGGCTCATGCCTCAACATACTGGGATTCCATTATAAAAGTGGCGGCTGGGATTAGAATGAACAGTAACAATTTTAACAGAGACCAGGAGCACACACTTAGTAGAGCGTCGGGACGGGCTCTTGATTTTGAAAGGAAGCAACGACAGATGCTTGACGCTTGTAGATAGGCGGAGCGGTAGCTTCAAGCGTGATGCCGGATCCTCGCGCACCGGACGTCACTCGGTCCCAAGGCGGGCAGGAGCTGCTATGAGCTGCCCAACTCACCTTCCACGCACACGTCGTTTTGGCCCTCTCTGACTGGTGCCAGAGGCAACACTCGTGGCTGTATAAGCAGAAAACCGTACCAGCCCCAGCAGTCACCTATTTTACTCCTGACGATGAAGGCAGAGAAAGCCATCAAACGCTCGATAATTTTATTCAAATTGACGTGGTTTGAAAACCCGGAAATATTTTTGTGGTGTGCGTACTTTAAGACCTTCGGTACACATGCCATCAGATTATTTGACCTGTCGCTCTAGCGAAGTAGGCGAGTGTCAGCAATATGTCTCGTGGTCTTTATCGTGGCGTGTTTATCTTCTGCCGTTAGGTCAGACGATAGAAATGTCACTTGCACGCTTAGAGTAGCAGATTGACGGTGACCAACTTTAAACAGAACTTGATTAATTTTCACACACGTTTATTACAATAATAATAATCATAAACCTTACTTAACTTGATTCTGGATGCTATTTACAATTGACAATCTGAAGTTCCGTTGGTCTTGGTACGTTAATCTTATTCTCACATATCTCTGATACTTGACAAAGTGTCTATACATTTCTCTTCATGGCTATGTACAGGAATATGATAATCGTATTAGGCGCAGACTGAAAGTTGACTATAGACTGGTACAGACTATTGTAGACTAATGCAGACTGACTAATTGGAGGTCTGTACACTCGTTATAATACCTCGAGCGTTCAGGTATCACTGCGCGAGTGTGATCCACGAGGAGAAAAGGTTCTACGTTAGCAGCAATCTCATTGGCTGTGTTACATATTAATACGCGGTTTGGCGGAAGCAGAATTTGGTCTGTCTCTAAGACAGCGCCATCTCATAGTGCGGAGATGGACGAGCGCTGCGCCTGCGCTGTTGTGCTTAGCTGAGCATGCTCTAGTGGGGAAGTTGTGTACGCGCTGACTACGCGGAACTATGAACACAACAATTTTATTCAAATGCGTTGTGTGTAAGAAAGCTACCTCAGGAGAATGAGGAATTGGTTAAATCATAATGTTTTGTATCCAGGAGTGTTGTGCACATAAGCGAATTACACAGTGAGCAGGTAGTGTCCATTGGGATAGATAATTTTGGGGGCCATGGATGTGGACTTGTTTATGGGATTGATTATAGAGGTAGACCATTTGGACAGAACAAATTCAGAACCTAAACTTAAACAAGCGCTAGTTGAGTTACATTATGGGAGAAGGTAGGTCACTTGAAAGGAGCAGATCAGTTAGCAATGGAGGAGTTGTTAGAGTCTGAGGACCATGGACCATTGCCAGTGACCTCAGTAACACTGCATAGACTCCCAAAGGGGAATGAGCTGCCTGTTTATCATAAACCATACTGTGTGCATCATCACCTACAAGTGATGATGAAGACGTTTATTAATCAGTAGTTACGAGATGGTATTATTGGGGAAAGTATCAGTCCCCGAGGAACACTGATGGTGATTGTCCTGAAGAAAGATACAGAAGGGGCTAAACCATATTTGTTTTGTTGTGATTATTGACATCTTTATAAGTGCCTGGTTACAGATGCTTGTCCAATCGTAAATATAATGGGAACTTCGGATGATCTGGGGAAGTACAGATAGTTTTCTACCATAGATCTGTGGAGTTGTTGTCATCAGCTAGAAGC
The DNA here is from genome assembly GCF_023864275.1 of Schistocerca cancellata. Lineage (NCBI taxonomy): Eukaryota > Metazoa > Arthropoda > Insecta > Orthoptera > Acrididae > Schistocerca > Schistocerca cancellata. The sequence continues at coordinate 825,711,649 of NC_064629.1, forward strand.
ACCACCAGAACGTCAGACAAAAGCAGCATTTTTGGTTACATTGGGACATTATAATATCGGTGTATGCAGTTCCCGTTGAAAATTGCTCCAGCTATATTTCATTGCCTTTTGGATGGAGTTTTACAAGGGTTGAAAACTAGGCTGAGTATGGTATATTTGGATGAGATAATTGTCTTTGTTTAGGACATCGAAGAGCATATGTTACAACTAATAGAAGTGTTTAAGTGGTTGCATGTGGAACACCTAATTCTCACTACAGAGTAATTACACTTTACACTGGGAGAAGTACAATATTTAAGGCATGCAGTTAGTTGTGAGGGAGTCAATATGGACCCTGGGATAATAAAAGTCATACAGGATTTTTCGACACCACATATGGAGAACGAGTTGCAACATTCTTAAGATATAACGAATTATTACCGAAAGTTTGTACCGAAATTTGCAGAGATAGCACGACCACCTACTGAAGAAAAGACTGAAGCTTCACTGGCAATTGTAGTGTGAAGATACATTCAGTAAACTGAAAGAATTGTTAAAAACTGGACCAGTATAGATTTTCACAAATTATGAAAATGAATACATATTGTCACATAATGTTAGCAGTTCTGCCCTTGGTTGTGTACTGAGCCAAGATGTGGAGAGGGCAGAACATTTGATTGCGTGTGCATCTTGACAGTTGAGTGTAGCAGATAAAAGCTGCTTCACGGCCAATTAGGGAATGTTGGAGTAGCCAACATTCTATGTCATTTACATGGAAGGAAATTCAAGATCATAGCAGATCGTGCAGCATCAAATGGCTATTAGCTTTAAGAGACCAATCTAGCAGGTTAATATGCTGGGCACTAAAACTCAGGGAATTGAATTTTGAGGGGATTTATCAACATGGCAAGGAACACAGAAATGCAGATGGCCTCAGTCAGAAGTCTTGTTTGTTGTGAAGAGTGGGCAAAATTTCTGCAGAATGGCAGAAATCGCAAGCTCAGGATGATAACTACAAGCTATTTGCAAATCAACCAGAATTCATTGTAAACAATGGACTACTGTGTAAGGAAGCAAAACGTGGACCTCATGTTGTGCCAGCCACACTGTTGGAGAAAGTACTCAGACAAGTACATTATCATATGTTAGCAGATCATGGAGATGTAGAACCATGGGATGATATACTGGTGGCAAACACAGAAAAAGGATGTGTCAGAATATGTAAAAAAAAAAAAAAAACTGCATAACATGCATGCAGTGTGCTGAGTTAAATCACCAATGTATTTCATTGCAGAGATTACCAGAAGCAAGCAAACAGTTTGTGATAATGGGATTGGACCTATTGGGCCATTTAGGGCAAATGCCAACAGCTAATCGTTATGTATTAACAATAATAGATCGGTTCTCATGCTATGTGAAGATGATAGCTATCAAAAATCAGCAGCTACCTACAGTACCACAAGGAATGGACAAAAATTGGTTGTTAAAATTCGGAACTTCAGAACTATTGATTACCTAACAAGGTACTAACTTCATGTCATAACTAATAAAACAACTGTGCCGTTTATCACAAATTTTTGAACAAGTGCTTTATTCCTGCAAGCAAGTGGCAGGATAGAATGGGTGCACAAAAAAGCAGAATATATGTTAACTCGCATTGTCAACAGTCACCATACCAGCTGGGATACACTATTACCTCACGCTCTCGCAACATACAATTAAAAAATCCATGAGTGTACAGGTCTGTCACCATATGAGGCGTTATGTGCACAGGAGATGTCATCACCATTCGAGATATTGAAACCCGGAATGCGAAAGGACAGTGAATCAGTACATAAGTTCGTGCAAACATTACAGATGGTATGGTTCGAACTGCAGAGAGCAAATACAAGAGCCTTAGAATGGCAAGACTGAATGGAGCAATGAAATGCCAAACGACCTTCATACTGTGTGGGATTAAGGCTGATGTTGACAAGCTCTTATACCCCAAACAGGAAGACTAAAAAGTTTTATAGTCATTATTAGGATTCGAATGAAGTAGTGGAGATGTCCTCTTGGTTAATGTGATATTACAAAAACCTATGCGGACAACAGTCGTCTATGCTGGGTGTATTCGACCCTTTCACCTTTTCCACATTACTGGTATCAGTCCCAATAAAAGTGGGAGGTGGTAAGAAAGAAAAAATGGCACATCACGTTGATTACGCCACTCCCATACAATCTGTGTGTACTCTGCTGTAGGCCTTAAGATCCAGAGTTAGGCCAGTATAAAGAGGAGGACAGAATGCTTGGAGCTTCCCTGCTATACATAACATCCCGACAGAAATGCCCACAAAGAGTACTGCCAGCCACAGAACTAACATGTTATTTAAAAATTTAGGCTTTTATTAAGTGAATTTTTTTACATACCATCTCGTGTACCACTGTAATGAGAATATGTGAAGCAAATGATGTACAAATGCTAAATGTTTTTTATTTACATTTATATGTATTTTGCTTGAAAGTATATCAAAGCCTTGGAGTGTACTGTGGCTATGCCACTGTATTGATACTGACTGACTGACAGTCAGGTGATGTTGACAGATGACAAGATTTAATATGTGGATGATTTTCATTCTTGTGATATGTTAACACTTACTTAGGGGATATTATGAGCGTTGTTTAACTGAAGTGATTCTGGTGTCTTGTTAGTGTGGTAAATTGGATGTTTGTTTTCGTTTTATAATGATCTTCAGATGACAAGAGATGGTGTTTGTTTATTTTGTTGTATGGATGCAGTGTGAGTGAAGTATGACTATGAGTATTTTCTGAATTATTACTGTGGACACAGATGTGGCAACAGCATTTTTTCTTTTGAAAATTGTGAGTGTGGGGGAAAAGGATTTTTTACAAAGTTTATTGAGGAATGAATTGTGTTTTTACTACTTCCAGATAGAAGTATCACACTGGATATACTTGATGTATGACGCAGTCATAGCTATCACTGCTTGCTACAAGCAAGGCTGCACAAGGGTGGCATAGAGCTTAGAGGTGTCGGGCAGTAGGTTAATGTTGAACAGAACCCAGTGCGACATCTTGGGGCTGACTTTTCATCTTCCTGTTGCAATAACAGAGGCTTACAGTCTTCAACCTAACATATCCTCTGTTGAATATGCCTGCCAGTACCCAACCTCCTTGAATAATACCCTTGACACCACCATAATAAATTCCCTCAACAGGCTAACAGCAGCATAGAGTGGGCGCTTTAGTTGCAGAACACTTGTTCCACCACATTCAACAGCACTGCAACATAAACCAGCGTCACATCATGGTAGCAGGACTCTCAGTATCAGAAACCGTCTTAATCTTAGTCGCCAATTGTGTTGCCTATTTTCATTATCAGTGGAGAACTATCTGTCCTGAACTTCCACTCCAATATCTGTCACTCCAGTGGGTTGACCATCAAGTGTGAAGTGAGTACACTGCTCCAAAAGACTTTATGCCATGAGTAGTGACTCTGATTAAGAAGAATAGAGGACAACCTGTACACAGGAGGTGTGGGAAAGTAGAGACACAAATACAAGTAATACAATACCATAATGTAATTGTAGGAAATTCACAGGTTCAGCAGCAGTCTAGAATTTGGAGGACTGACTTCTTTCCTAAAGGGGAGTCATTATTATGTCATTGGCCTCAGTGTGAGATGCCAGCAGGGGAAGTGGGCTGCCAGTTATGGAACTGCAGTGGCAGGCACTGTAATACTGCTACCTCAGCACAAGCAGGCTGCCTTGTGATGTCTCAGGTACTCCATGCAAATGTCTGGGGCAGTGCTTTTCAGGCACATGTGCCAGGAAGTGGTGTTTTTGGCACACCAACGCCACCCAGACAAGTATATCTGGGCCACCAGCCCAGCTGAAGACCGCTTGCAATGGAGACTTTTCTTATCACCTGACTTCTGACTTATCCTGTCTTGGCATTAGACAGGGCATCTGACGTGTCTACCACCATGCTGCTCTTCAACCTTGATTCAAATTCTGATCAACCCTTGGTTCTGATGCAGTCTCTGCATGAGCAAGTGGCCTGTAAGGGCTGCATCTGCTATTAGACTCAATCACGGGCCTGTTGGCCTAATGCTCTTTGGCATCAAACTGGGACTAACCCAGAGGTTCTGTTCAGCACACACCAGCTTCTAGCACTCCATTGACTTAGGAGATCATGGATTTGGCACAGGCCACATCGATTCCAGCTAGCTGTCCCCAGGGCTGCCTATTCACTGCTGAGTAGTATTATCATCACCTACTTCAGCAAAGCCACCCTGCGAGATGCTGCAAACATTGCATTCGATGCATATCACTACATCAGTGCTTTCTCACCATGGCCACTAGCTTATTCTGTTGTATAGAATGTGTGGCCGACAACTGCTGTTTATTTTCAAGCTTTGCTGTAACCTGGACCTGGCATTACCCATTCTCTGAGGTCACCCATTCTCGACATCCTGACTCTAGGTGGCCATCCTGCTATTCTTGAATGACTAAATAGCAGTGTTCAAGCCAGACTACTACAATGTAAAAGGCATAGCTGTAGAGATTTTTCACTCATACATATAAAGTGCCAGAGAAACAGCAGAAGAATTTTTACAAATATATTTTAGAGTTGTTTTCCCCTGGCAACTCTTTCTATGCTACTGCTCGAGTTGGTGTAGTGGTTAGCACATTGGACCTGCATTCAGAAGGATAATGGTTCAAATCCCTGGCCAGCCATCTATATTTAAGTATTCAATGATTTCCCTAAATCGCTTAGGTTGGATGCTAGAATGGTTCCTTTAATAATGGCACAACTGATTTCCTTCCCCATCCTTTCCTAATCTGAGCTTATGCTCTGTCTCTAATGGCCTTTGTTCTTGAGAGGATGTTAAACTGTGGTCCTTCCTTCGTTCTATACTGCAGAGCAATTACATTGATCAACAAATAACTCTTATTATTTGTTACTAGAACAATATACACTGTTTCTGGAAGGCAATTTGTCCCTGAATACATATCTGATACCACAACTTCTGCAGGGGCCTCATTTTTCATCATGTAACACTGGTTTTTCTATAACCTTATAGTAGCCTATATATTACACACACACACACACACACACACACACACACACACACACATGTGTGTGTGACGCCGTCGCAATCTGTTCCACAGCGTGACCGTATGCGGGGCGCGGACGGCGGAGGGAGTGCGCCGCGGGCGGAGGGTATTTAAATCGGCCGCCGCCGCGACCGAAGCCAGTTCCCCCTGAGCAGCCATAGCGTACGGATCTCCGTACCGGCACGTTCACAGGAGCTCAGTCCGTCAGTTCACCTGATAATGGCGACATGTATAATCGCCGAAATATTGAGTCCGTTGGACACTGTAGACTGGCAGTACACCCGTGGATATTTTGATTGACAAACAAATGTGTCATTGTACAAAGGACTCAAAGAAATTAATTGCATTAGAATAAAGAAAAGTAAATAAATGTAGCTATAAATATTTCCTTCCCAATGTTCTGTGATATTTTGCTTCAGTAACGTTGCTTCGTAAGGACCAGCAGCAGTTGGGCAATATTACCCTACACGATTTGCCTTCACAATACTTTTCCATTTGAGAACTGTCCTAGTGGAATCATGATCCATGTTCATCACCAATGTACCAAGGTTATCTGGGAGAACACAAATTGATCATTCAAGAAATTATTTCTACTGCAATGTGACTATAGTTCTCTTCCCTATGCTTACCTAAGAACTTCTTATATTTAAATATCACTCAACAATGTGAGGAAGTACTCATCAGGCATTAATTACGTAATTTGTAAACCAATCAATATCCTTCCCTTATTTTTACTTCACTGATCCTTGACAACCTCTCTCACAAATACCTGAATTTTTGTATAGGTTTATCCATAGCTTCCACAAAGTTTCTGATGAGCTCATTTCAATGAGCAGTGCAGGCAGACACACGATTTTGGGGTTAACTAGAGATGTGTTCAGCACAACCTTCTTCACAGGCAGTAATTCTTTCTGAGCAGGCCGTTTTTTTTAATAATAGTAAGTTTTTTCTGTCTTTGCTGTCACATTCACACTGAAAACAGCAGTGCTTACTGTACCACAGCTGCATACCAGGAGGAATTGCGGTTACCTGTATCTCCACATTTATCTGATTTGTATTCATAATACTAGATAAGAGTGAGCTGCAGTTTGAAGTTCTCATATGTCTCCTTCAGATTAACCATATGAGAAACAGTATCAGAATGAAATTCTTGATCAGGTGAACATCCACAACTGAGGAACCTATTTATAGAATAAAAAGTTCACTTCAGTTGCTGGCAACTGAAGCGGGTTGTTTATTTTATAAAAGAAGGAAATTCGTTACCATTGTGATATTGTGAAAAAGTACTGTTTTCAGACCAGTTTTACTCAAACATATGAACAAGTGTTACTCATTTTTGCAGAAATCATGAGCAAGAGTCTCCATAATGGACTTAATATCATTACAAAAACCATCTCACTTTCATTGCAGAAATATTCACAAAAAACCACACGATAGTCATAATAAACACTCACTTTAAATCGCAGAGATGACGATTCAATCCTTGTAACCACAAAGATAAAAGCTCAGCCTGTTGCTTTATCAAGTTTAAGTCAAAAATAAGATCGCTGAGATCCCCTTGAGACAAAAAGTCTCAAGTGGCCTTGGAATGTTGGATCGGCATGCATATCTCCTTCACTGCCTTCTTTGAGTTCATCACCATATTCATCTTCACTGGCTGCCACATTCTGAGGACACACTGGTATCACAGTTCTTCACTCTGGTATATAGGCATTGTAGTATTCGTTAAATTAGGATTTTGTACAGTTTCCCTTGTTTTCAAAGCGATTCCATATTTTTTGTTGGGCAAAAGTCACCAAAATTTCGTAATACATCTTTAAAAGAGGATCAAGTTTCCATTTTTGTGATTTCAAAGTTAATTCGCCACACATATGCATTACAGAAAGAATGTGCGCTATTTACAAAGATATAATCAGCTTTCTTCTGAATTAAAGCATAAACAACAAACCTTCATGAAGAGTCATTTCCAACACTTTCCAGAACTTTCAATGCTGAGTCGTAAGTGTCAACGTACACAATGTGAAGAAGAGTTTCAATATGCAACTAAAGTGAAGCCACAGCAAGTTGTATGACAACTGATACACCAGTGATGTCATGTGCTGATCTTTCTACATGTTTCTGTCAAAATTCCTGTGACACCATTTCCAATATGGTGAAAGATTGTTTGAACAGACATTGGTTTTGTCGTTCAGGTTATGGCATTACAATCAAGCCCAGAATCCAACAAGTAGAAGAGGAAGTATAAAAGTGGAATCTGGAAGTGGGTTTTGTTGCACAGGAATAACACAAGGGCATACACACTTTTATAAATGAAGTAGCAGTCATAAGCGAAAATCCAATTTTAAGTACTTGTTGAGATGCATATGGAGCTCTATTAAAAAAACATGATATGCACATTACAGATGCAGTGCTTGCTCGAGTGAAACTACGTCACTTCAAATTTGACATCTGGCAACTACCTGGCAGCTCTCCAATATATACCACATTCCCAAAAGTTGGATGCTGAGTCCTTAAAGCTCATTTGGAAGCTAGTATTTTCTCTTTTGCAATCGACATTACTTAAACAAGACGAAATATTAAAGCTACTCTATGCTGAATATTGGAACTAAGCTTTCTAAAAGTGCACAAAAAGACACTGCAATCTAGGTGGTGATGGTATATTCATGGTCCTATATTAAAAGTGGCTGAAATTATACCACCACCAGAGACCTTGTTACTTCCTTTCTAAAATTCGTTGAACAGGTGCTTAAGTGCACTTATGTTGCCAGTAGTAGAATCTGAATATACTGGCAATATTATATTACTTCTCATCACTTGTAGAATTAAGTGAGTTACTGTGCAGCTATAAATCACCTTTCATTAACTACTCAATAATACTTACTTACACAAAAATCTTATGCTTGCATCAGATAACAGAAGTATCATATATTGGTACTTTCACGACATAAATAAACACTTTTTTATGTATAACTGCAGTGAAAAAAACCTTGATCTACCTGAAACCAGGAATACAGAAAGATGACATTGTATTTCTTTTAAAATACACACCATGTTGTCGTAGATTAGCCACATATAATTTAGAATAAAAACACAAACATCATGTTGTTGGAGTTCCTTGGTGCTCTCACACAGAGTGAAATCTTATGCTACATCATTTTACTGTCATTATAGCTGTGTGCTTACCTTGCATCATAAAATGATCAATTTCTTTTGTATTGACAAAGTACAGTATTATAATTATTTAAATTCAACTTCCACAAACTATCTCACTTACATTTTTAATTAAATGTGGGAAATATTTTGTAACCATGCATAAAAGGAAGTGACAAGTATTTTAATACAACATATTTTGTTTATTACTATATATTTGCTAAATATTTTTCAGAAATTAATATCTTCTGGTGCCAGCTGGACCTGCAGATGCACCACTCTTATAAGATTGTACTACTTTGTCATGTTCACAGACATAGGCATTGTGATTCCCTATTTTATCTTTTGCAATAAGTAAATCACTACTGGAAAAGTGTTCCCAGATTCCATCCACAGTTTCCATCAATACTCAAAATCCTGCATTTCTAGCACCGGTTTCAGAGTTTCTGCAAACAAGATCATCCCTCATACAACACAATAAACTGTACAAATGTTGCTACTGACGTCTTCTTAGACATTTTAATTAGTTAAATTATTGAAACATAAACCAAAACATAGCGATGGTGCTTCGAAATTCAACCACAAGATGGCAGTCGAAAGTCGCTAAGGCTTGTATTACACTATCACATTTCTTTGACAAAAATTTAATCAAAGATATGATCCAATATTCGTCATATTTGTTTGACAAAGATATTTGACATGGCACTAATCGGCGATGGAAGCAGAAAAGTGGCATCAAAAAGTTAAAGCGACTTCAGTTTGTGTAACATGACTAAAAGTGGCGTCACTCAAGTGAAGTCAATTTTCTTGCAATTCGAAACCCAGCTTGATTCTATGTCTTCAAGTATGACTCATCGGCAGTGCTGTCAAACCACCGTAATTTCTTGATAAAAAATGTTCTGTAGCCAAGATCGCATAGATACTTCTTTATTTTCAACAACCAGTTTCGACACACTTTGCTGTCATCTTCTGGTTTTCAAAAAGTTTTGTTACACTACATTTTCATTGTGAGTTGAAGTCTCACGCCAGTTTGTGATTTTAGTAGATAAAATGTAGCACACTGTACAAATGATTGTCAGAAATGAAACATTTGCGATCAAAAAGCACCTCGCGCGCAATGGGGATGTCTGTATATGTAGCGCTCACAGATCATTGACGAGTCTTTGAAACAGAACATGTAAAGCTAACGTAAACAGATGTGCTAATGTGCATGTTGCTGTATACGTTGACTTTTAAGATTCGATATCGTCTGTGAGAGCTACATATGCTGACATCGTCATGTGCACAAGATGCTTTCTCATTGTAAATGTTTTATTTCTGACAAATATTTGTATAATGTGCTACGTTTTATGCACTAGTATGGTAACTTGTCATAAGGTTCCAACTCACAATGAACACGTTTTGTAACAGAAATTTTTGAAGGCCAGAAGATGACAGCTAAGTTTGTCAAACCCTACTGTCGAAAACAAAGAAGAATTTAAGTGATCTTGGCTATAGGGAGCTTTTTATCAAGTAAAACATATCGCTCCTTCTCATTTGTCAACATGAGAGAATTTAACTATATTTATTTCCCTGAAGTCAATTTCTGAACTGAGAGCCATGTGTGGTAATTCCTTGAACATATTTATATTATTTTTTAACCATTATATCTGCTGAACATCTGAGTTAAGCCACAGAAGAGTGAGTAATTTGGAACATTTTCAAAGATTTCGATAGATGGAGTAGCGTGTCAGGAAGGAACTTGAACCCTACAGCCAAAGTTAATTTCGTTTTCGAATTCAGCACTCACGATTTGCCAAGGAACTCCATTGACATTTTTTGTAACAAAAATTTTGCAACGGGTGGTGCTTGATAAGAAATAAAGAACTGATTAATAAACCCGTCAATACCCAGTATCCATAGTCTGTCTTTCGCATTTTTTTAAGCTACTGAGGATCAGACTCATTGAGAACATTAGACAAAATTGTTAGTGATTAACTGATGCAAAGAGAAAACTAGTGAAATTCTCGTTCATTTAATTCTCATAAACAGTACAAAAATTTCCGCTGAGAAGCATGCAATGCAACCACTGTGGAAACTGCGATTGTTATTATATAGACCGCACTATCGACAATCGCAGCTATGCGCCAAAGTATATTGTTTATCTTTGAATTGAATGTCAAAGCATCGCAGGCAAAATTATCGGTATAGTGAACGATGGCTGAAAATTTGGGAAAACGACCATCGAAGGGTATTCTGAAAACCTCTTCAAGTTTTGAGAAGCCGGATGCACCGAAGAGGTAACTTTGCTTCTGTAGTTTATGGCAGAATTTCGTAGTGAAATCTTATGAAAGAAATATTACACAATGGTGCTTCCAAATGTATAGATTTTTATGTTGGTGTGTACGTGAGTTTCGAAAATCTAATACTTTTTCGATGTTGTCATATTCTGCCTTTGACTTCTAAAGAAGCCTGCAGTGATGTAGACAAGAACATGTTGATAGTTTGTACTTTACTGTTTCGTCGTAAGTCGTAGATTTTCATTCGGTCAAAAGTTTTGCTTTGGTTTTTTTCCCCTGACCCACTAGAGCATCAAGGATTTAAAACATTGCATACATTTCTCTGACTTACGAAATAATTAACTTTCAGTACTCATAATAAAAGCAATGCATATAATGGAGCAACGTAGAGGTTTCCGCATAGGTTTTGGGCGCAGTATGCAATGTCATGAAAAGACGCCGGTCATTGTGCATTGCGTATCATTAACAACTTTCAATGTTTAGTTACCTTGGGACTTAAGTCGTGAACTGTTTGTTTTCATTACACATTGTGTTTAAAAAACAATGCTCGTGGCATGTATTGTGTACTACATTAAACAATGGTTAGTCCTAACACGTATTCGGTGTAGTTGTTTTCTTACTCGTTTTGTTTTCGCAGTTTTATTGGCAATTCGTCTCTCTCTCTCTCTCTCTCTCTCTCTCTCTCTCTGTCTGTCTGTGTGTGTGTGTGTGTGTGTGTGTGTGTGTGTGTGTAAAAGACATTGTATGCAACGGTTCCATAACTGCAGTACTCTTCAAGACACGATATTATTCTGGTTAACACATTTTTCAACGGAATTATCAAGAAGTCTACGATTTCCTCGTTCACGGCAATAAACATTACTGTAAATATTAGTTTTGTTTTTCATATTTTGTTGTTTCATTAGTTGTGATTTAAAGTTAACAATACTACACTAGTGACGAGAGTCTGTTGCTAACATTGTTGAATTTTATGAATATGATTAGTTTATTCATGCATGCCATTGAGTACACTATGTGCAGCCGTTACTTTTCTCTATTCAGAAAATGGTGTTAGCAGAGCATTGTATGAGAAAGTTGAGTGGGTAATGAATTGTGTCCAATCATTCAGAGTGAGTTTTACATCTATGCGTGTACTCTGTAGCATGTAAAGGCCAGTTCTTATTTCCACTGACTTGAGGGGGAGGGTGACTTTAGATGCTACTGTGAAAGGTGTTATGTCATTCTAATTTATTTGTGGAAGCAATAGATAGGGGTGCAATGATATCCATAATTTGTGTCCTGAAAAAAATTTCTTGGTGTTTTTGAAATATAAAGTACAAAACTCATTATTTTAATATTTCGAAGTTCAACTGTCCTATATATGTATTAGGTGTCGTGTTGTTCCAAATTTCAGATTTACTGCAGAGTTGTATTGCAGTACAGATGCAACAAATATTTTGTAAAGAATTCTTGTAAAAGTTGCAGTTACTGTATGTTGTACCAATAAATTGAAGCCTGTTGTTCACTTGACCAACAAGTGAGTCTTCATAATAAATCTGGTGTCTCCTCACATTAGGGTTGCCAGATTAAATTGACGAACAGATCAAACATTGCAAGGTGAAAGACTATGCTAATCAGAGTTCTGAGGGTGACTACAGTAAAACACTAAGAAGCCATAAAAATTTCATTTATTGTTGCTATTTACAGCTTCCAATGCATTTTTGTTATTTTTGTCTTTTCGGCAATAGTTTTTTTGGTCAAACAACTTTTTAAGATAACCTTCAGCTTTTTTGTAAGCTATGAGAGCTGGGTTCTTGAATTTATTTTCCTCGGTTTCATTTGATTTTAACATTTCTTGGTTAGTGTTAGCTCCAAAGAAACAATTGCTCCTGCATAATTCAATATCCTCTTCTAATGTGACTAAAATATTACATAATTCTATAGTATTTATGTACTATTCTGATTCCAGACTTTTGATGCATTTGTGGACTTCATTTAATCGTGTACAAAATAAATGTAGCGCTTTGGTAATCCACTTTCTTCATTACTAACAAAAGACCAAATCAGCTAATTGCAGTCATTCTCACTGCCCCCCCCTTGGTGAAAATGTATTTTGATCACTTTCCACCCAAGCAGAAGCATTTCCACGGCTGGCAGTAAAGTTGCCCACCTAACTATAACAAAAGCAAAGCATTTTTTAAACACCTCCACTGTTTCAGCATTGATAGCAAAATTCATGGAAAACATTTGGCACAAGACTTTCAGTATTGAAAGTTAATAATTTCATGCAGTGTTTTGCTGCATTATGCAAGACATAACAATTGCAGCTAGCTTTAATGATTTTTTGCATCAGATTTTGTAACTTTTGAAGCAATGAGCAGGTACAGTTACAATGAGTAAATAAATTAGTGATATGAATGGAATTCTAGAAGTACCAAGCAATGTGTACATTGCTAGCAAACACAGGGCTGAAATACCGAACAGTTTGGTAAAAAAAAAAAATTAATACCTGGCAGTCCACTCACACATACATCTCTGTGAAACATAACTAAACTCCTATTTGGCTTCAGTAATTATTTCAAAGTTAGTTTAGTACATTGTGAATTCCAGAACTTCGTATTTCTACATCAAGAGTAATTACTAATTGTTGTTCCAATCTGACATGCTTTGAGAATATGATTCCATCAGAGAACTTTCCTTCAGTGCTAATGTAGTGTGTGAAAAGACAGATTTCAAGTAATACTATTGATTCTTTACTTCGCGTAAGTGTCATTCGGATGTATATTCTTCAGCAGGCATTGAAGTAATCTTGAATCATTAAGTTTTGTAAGTTAATGAAAACTAAATCTGCTTCAAAAGACTAGGTACCACAATATCTTAATGTATTGTATTAGAACCAGTTGACTACATACATTTAAACTAAATTGTTTCCCTAGATGTTTGCATTTTCTTGCTACTGTTTTGTTTTTATAGGAAACAAAAAGAGACAAAATGGGATGAAATGAATATAATAGCAACACTTCATCCACCTGACAAAGAGTATGGCCATATGAAGATCGAGGAACCCAAAACACCATTCAACTGGGTTGATGAAGATGCAATGGTAGATGAACTTGATGCGGCTGTACTCGCAGAGAAGTGAGTTGGTTTTAAATTCTGCTTGTGCATGTTTTTGAATGTAAAGGTATTTGTACTATGTTCCATTTTTTTTTATGTTTGACATTTTTCTTTCTCCTTTGTGGTTTCTAATAGTAACTCTCGTAATACCAATGAAGTGTGAATGCATTGAGGCTGGAATTGTGCTTAGTTAAATCATTTTGTACTAAGAAAAGGACTAACACCTTGTTCATGCCTTTTTGAGAGCAAGATGAATTTGAAGTAAGTTTTGTGTGTTGCTTAAGTCATGTCACCTGGTTAAAACAATCTTTGATTAAAAACCATTCCTTCCTTACAGTTCTGGTTACCAAGTGGTCTACTTTGGTGCTGTTTCTCAGAATTTCGCATTGCCTTTATCTCCGCATATGCACGGTCACATATGTCTTGATTAAAGATTTTCCTATATTATTGGCATTGCTTTGTCAGCATGGTGTAGTGTTGTTTGAAATGTTGTGGGCACTGGTGACTTTGCTTTTAGCACTCTAGAACACTTAAATACAAATGAACAGAACTGTTACATCATCAAGGAAGACCTCACAAAAATAAAGCAAGACACATTTATCCACGTCTTGTAAACTATCAGAAAAGCAAACAGGTTTTTTGTGTGGAATATTGTAAAATTCTTCATTTTATCATTGGCGGAATTTTTAGGGCCATATAATGAAAAATGTAGAGTTGGGAGTGTATGTAAAATTATTTAAACACCTGAAATTTCTCGTCTTTCTAATAGAATACAAATGGTATTGTACGGTTGCTTGGAAAGTGGTTTTCTTCAAATAAGCAAAAAAATGTGCGAAGTGCCATATTGTTGGTGTACTGAGAAATAAATTGTTCAAAAATAATTTGCACCACTAGCATATCTGTGGCCATGTGAATGCTTATATGCAGAGGGAGTGGGAAAAAACGAAAAGTTTTATTAAAATGAAAAAGTTAACTGTTTTAGGGTGTAAACAAAGCAACAATAAAGCTGCAGTCGATGTGAAATTGCATATCTGTGAAATCAAAATCTACCAAGGGTAAAATTTGACAGTGTTGCTTTACACGATTCATTGTAATATGCCTGGATACTCCTAGACGTGCTGTCTACAGTGTGGTAGAGCTCGCTGCTACACACATTTGTCCCACTCGTTAGGAATAGGGAAGTGTCCAATTCCACCCATATGCTTTGACCACAGCTGACAGTACCAAAACACCTATACCTACATATAAAAATACGAAAATAGGAATAGGTCATTTTCCTTGACCTGTATAGGTCAACTATAACTACTAATACAAAAGAACCAACACCTACAACTACAAAAACAAAACCACAACACCTCTAAAATTAAAAACTCAAACATCCATACATAAATTAAAATGCATTCAGTACACAATAAATACACAAAACATTACAACTAGAGAAAATAGACAAAAAAAATTACCACCAACAAATTTTGGCCGGCCATCACACACACACACACACACACACACACACACACACACACACACACACACACACAGAGGACGCCATCAAACACAACCAACTCAAACTCCACGCCGCAATGACGTCACACACAGCACCCATACATCATGGGTCAAACCAGACAGGTGGAATCGGACGCTTCAGTTTACCCCCACTCATTGATAGTGTAGCTCTGTCTTAATCTGGTGTGTGATTATGATTTCTGTAACTCTGCATTGCAAGTTTGGTCTGAGACATGTTTAATTGGGGTAATGTCAGCAGGTTCTGCAAGACATTCCATTTGGTTGATTCTTGGCTCCTGAAGGAAGGTGTTAATGAAATTAGCACAATGTGCTCATGCACTGTTGTCTTGAAAGCAAACCCATTGGTTAGATCTTGAATGTAAGACTAGACAGCAGGTTGGTGGTTACTATCTCAATATGGCACAGGCCTCCAATAACCCTTGGCAGTGACGTGAAGTGTGACAGGGTTGCCGCAAGTTCTGGAAATCGGGGATCAGGGAATTTCAAATGTGTCCAGGAAATTTGGGGGGGGGGGGGGGGGGACTAAAAAGTCTGTTTTCTGTCTCAGTGGACGAAATGGTTTGTTTACTGAGATGTTAAGCATTTTCGCTGGCTGGGCGCAACTGAATACGTGCGTTGCTTCCCTATGCCCTCGTTCCTACTGATTCTCCCCTTCCTGCCACTTCCCTCAGCTTGCAGTCAGTGCTGCCACCACTTCTTGCTGCTGGCCTAGCAGCTGCCGACAAGAGGCAGAGAGGCGTGAGGAGTGGTTTGTTTGAATCCGATTCTCAGAGATCGTTGATACAGTGGTGAGAGACGGTGGTGTGCACATTTGTGTCTGAGTGACTGTGTGAATGTGTGCATGCTGGTTTTATGACAAAGGCTATGACTAAAAATTTAGTTGTGAGTGTGATTACCTTTTCTCTGTGCCTGTCTGCAGCTCAGCAATCCTCTTTGCAGTGGGTTGCTGCCTATCCTCATTAATATTGATTCTCAGAGTATTCGTGCAGCTTATCTGTGCGTGGATTGAACATCGCAGTCTCATTTCATCGACATGGTGTCTGCGACACGTGAATAGCTGGCCACATGAGTGGACTTCCATGATGGGCCTAAACTGCAGGCCATTTCTTTGAGTATATCTAACGGATCGGGCCTGCTGATCTGAAGCCCATCATTTCCTACTGATGTGCAGGCCCTGCCCGTCGGATCTAGTCTCACTGATCTGCCTGCAAGCCAGATCTGTTTGTGTGGAATAATGCAGCGGATTTTCGTGGTTTATCTGTGGACCCAGGACTGCAGTGCTCCTCGGCAGTCCAGAGGCCATAGGCAATGGACTTCAGTAATTGCGACTGTCTGACTGCTAGTAAATTGTACAGTGCGGCGTTGTGTAGACATTTTATTTATTCTAGTACATTTTTGCACTTCAAAAGTAGTTTATATATTAGAGAGTATGGACCATAAGAAGAAAAAAATTGTGGCAGTCGCTGGCAGTTTGTACGCTATGTACTCAAGTATTTCTTGAAAGAAAAGCCACACAGTACTTGTAAAATAAGACAAAACACAGTGGGTAATCACTGACAATAGTGAACATAGCAGAACAAACGTTTTATTGGTGGTAACCTATAGTGTTGGTTTACACAACTCTTCCCTGCCTTAAACCCTTCTCTCACGAGGCCTACTTTTTCTGAGGTTATATCTGAAATCAGTGAAGGTATTTAAAATCTGTCTTGCAACTCCACTGAAATGTGTGTTTTTGTCACCAAATGTTTCATTTTATTGAAATAAAATGGTCTTAATGAAGCATATATACCATTTACCTTACTTTCTCCATCTAAAAACAGTTCATTACAAAAGATGTTGATGTTAACACTTATGACTTTTGGTCACACATTTAGAAATACAGACGTCCTTACATTTTTTTTGTCAACTTATGTCTTTACGTACAGTTGAAATCTCAAAATTTGTCAGGGAAATATGCTAAAATTTGTCTGGAAATCAGGGAAATGTTGTGGAATTTCACTTCATGAAACTTTTGGCAACCCTGGTCAGAAATCTGTACATAATTTAGACCGAGAATGTGACTGACCCACCACCATATTGAATATGAGACTGCTTTCCTGCGATTTGTGGTGATACCTGTCCCCTCCACACACACCTATGGTGATATTAAAGTATCAGACAAATCTTGTGCATGAGAATGAAGAGAACAAATGATACAGGCTATGTTTCAGGTGTTCACTTGCCCACTTTCTTCATCCACCAAAGTGCTGGTGGGGATGGAGGGGGGGGGGGGGGGGGGGGTGCTAACTATTATCTGTAATTGATGCATAGTGGCCAAGCTGATCATGTGAAGATGGTTGTATAGTTTCGGGGTAGCCATAGTCCTCTGTTGCTCAAAAAGGACAGCATGCAGATCTGTTGCTTTCTCCTTGGAATGCTAAAGAGCTATAATTTGTAGTTAGCAGTCATTATCTAGTGATGTTCTCTGTGGGTGACACAGAATCCTAAATTTGATAGCACAGACAACTCAGTTTGGGAAAAAAGTGGACAAAGCATGTTCTTTTTCTGTAATCTTCATATACTTCCATGTTATTTACATAATTGGAATGCTTTCGCATAATTCCTAACAGACAGTTCACAAACTGCAAGAACTGTAAGATATATAGCTTGCTTTGAAATACTCATTGTCATAAACAGCTGTACCCAGAAGAACCTGACCGGTACACTGCAAACTGGGTAGCTATGCTAATTATTGGTTTGCACAGTTGGCTGCTCACTCAGGGAGCGCGGTTAGGCCGTGATTTCAAGCCCATTAATTGATATAAAAGTGCCCCAAAGAGCTGTGCTGGCAAGTATGAAGTAGGGTGCATCACCTGGACATGCATGCACTTTGCACATGTGCAATGTTTGTTTGTCAGGTGCCCAGCTGGAAGTGTTGGAGAGGGGCCACATTGTGGCCCCATGAGAGGTTGGGTGGTCCTATCATCATATTGCACACTACGCAAGTTGTGCGGCCACCACCAGTGCCCATTGTTGGTGGCATTGGATACAGGAAATCATTTGTGCTGGACATGTAGGATCTAGATGCTCAACAACTACAAGGAATGAGCACCATAGAATTATCTGCTGCATTTGAGCAGACCCAACCACAACAATAAGGGCAAGTCAGTGGGATGGTCTGCCTTCTATACAACATACTGTGAGTGTTAGTACTGTTGGCAGGTGGTAGCTTGACAAGTGGCACACTGCACACTGACCATTACGATGCCTGACACTCACAGTGTCGCACCCGACTCACCTGCTGTTGGCAACGATGAACATGGGGCTTTTCAGACTTGCAGCAGGTCATGTTTTGTGCCAAGTCCCTATTCTGTGTTGGAGGCGATGACCAGAGTCCATGTCTGGAAGCGCAGTGGAGAGTGCCACAAAGAGTAGTTTGTAGTCCCCCATTACATGTCCCACCAGACTGATGTGATGGTGATATCCTATGGTGCTTATTCACCATTAGTATTCCTCATGGGCTCAGTGACAGCTGCACGGTAAATGAATGATGTCCTGCAATTGGTAGCTCTGCTTTTCGTGAATACACTTATGCCCTATTTCTGCCGGACAACTGTTGTCCTCATACCGCTGCTACCTCACGAGCATGCTGTGCAGCTGTGGATACACTGCTACGGCCAGCCACATCACATGGTTGCTCCCCAGATAACAATGTGTAGGTTCCGTGAAGCATGTCATCAGGACCCTCAACTCTGCGGAATCTGCTTGATCAGGTGCAAGTGGCATGGGATGGAGTATTACAGGGGAAAATCAGATACCTTGACAATTCCATACCATGGCATCTGGATCCTTCCAGTCACAATAATGGGTGTCCAATGCCATTTTAGCAAGTACATTTTGTGGCAGCGTAGCATAGTACATGTTGGGCCCTCAAAGTTGAAAGTGTAATCATTTCATATGTGTGGACCCATCTACACGCAGTCCACCTTGTCCTTCTGGGAACAGCTTCTTTTCTGAGAATGAGTGTATGAAATAAATGTGCAGTGCATTGAAATGAATCTCTCATTGCCAAAAACTGAAGAATAACAGCAAACATCTGCTTCACAGGAATTGCTTTTCTGAATTTTTTTAACAAAAGGCTCCATCAAATAAACTATAATTACAGAATTGGGTGGCAACATCAAAGTTACTAGAAGCGGGACCTTCTTCCCCATTTAGCATACACAGCATATCATTCATACCATGTATGTTTTCATCCAACCTGATGGCAATGTCTTTCTTTGCTGTACACAATTAAGTACACTATGACATTGTTGCAGTCAGTGTGAATTACCACACAAATGTTTTGTCACTAGGATGGATGAGGAGACGATAAACATGTTGCAGACCTGTTCAGAAACAATGGTATGAACAGTAACATGTTTTTGGACTCAGAGTAAATGTGGATTAAGCTTGAAATGGCCTGTAAAGTGTTGATGGATCCAGTATTCTACACAAGCCACATTGTCTTGTTCACAATTGACGACTCTTTGGTCTACTTAATTGCACTGAAAATAGGGGTTTACTGTTACCTACGTGACACAGGTGACTGTACATACGGGTACTAATAACTTCCTGTGATCTAGTAGGTACTGAGAAAGAATTATTTATATCAAAAAAATTGTCAAGACACTGGTGCAAAACTTTAGAAAAGTTTCTAGAGAGTAGTGTCTGTTGTAAAATTGAGACCTATATCTTCCTTTCTTGCATGGAAAAACACACTTGTAGAAGCAAATGGATCTTCTGAGGAATCCATTAATTTAAAAGAATGTTTTTCCGTTTTTCGGGATTACCCATATAAGTATGCTTCTTCATTATTTGCAGCATCTCTACGTTTTGTCATTATATTAATTCACTGTCATGCCTTTTTTGGTGACTTTGCCCTTAGTCATACCAAACACTTAAATTCTCATGTAGCTTTTCTCAGGTGCTGGGGTGCATGAAGGCAGCTGACTTGAATTCCAATATCTCAGCAGATTTCGTCTTTGTCAAACTTCAGTTATTCTCCATTGATGATGATTGATTTTCTTTTCCACATAGGGACATTCAAACTTTCATTTTATACTTGTTTTCGACATGTGTACAGTATTGTGCATTCACTGTAGTTCTACCATTGCACATTAATGCCAGTTAGGCAATAACTAGATTATTTTTCCACATGAGAAACCACTTATCCCTTAATCTTAATGCCATAAACTTTGGGATAAGAGTTTTTGAGATATAGCACATAACTGCAAATTGTCACGTACACTGACTGGACAGAAAAGACATCTCCAGTGATATGCTTGAATGTTTGTTGTTGGGGACACCTTATATTAGAACACATGGCAAATAAGTTAAATCTTTTGCTGCTACAAAATTGCTCTGCAATCTGTGATGAGGGCGCCTTTTTCTTATGTCTGTACTGCTTGCCAAATGCTGGTGCCTATGCTGAGAGGCGGTGTTCCGGCCAGTGTGAACTAATCTTTTTGAAAACTATTAGGTGAAAACATTTGATTTTTGCACATCTTACACTATATTAAGAACTGAATTTCTTTTCGTTATCTGCCATACTTACTGTGCTTCATATGGTTAAGTAAAGCATTGCACAAAATTTTAAAGTGTTTCCTGAGATAAACTTGCGTATGGTTGATTTTAGCTCATACATTGCAGTGAATGAAATGTAGATACGGTATCAGAATTACATTTAAAACACAGAGCTGAACATGTTATTTCATTCTGGAATTACTGAGTCGTATATCCGACAGATTGTTGCGTGTGATGCGCCCATTCATATCCTTGTCCATCGCAAATTTTGGTCATATCAATTATCACATCTCATAAATTATTCATGTTATCGAAACGAGGTTTTGCCAAACGATAGCATGCAAGGAGGTACATTTGCACTGGACACTACGAGAGGGCAGTGCATGCAATGATCAAACATGCAGCGTTGTGGACACACCAGGAACCGCATTATCAGCAATGGAATGTTGCTAATTGTGCAGTGGTTGGTCACTGCCAGAACCAGTAGCAGTCAATTTGCTGTGGCATACAGAGCTCTGTCTGTGTCTGCAACATTGTTAGAATGCCACAACAGTGTGTACGTGAATTGCTTGTGCAATTGACGGAGTGTGAACGAGGGCGTATAGTGGGCCTGTGGAAGGCTGGGCGGACGTATCCCAGAATTGTGCAACACATGGGTCATGAGGTCTCCACAGTGCACCAATGTTGTCACCAGTGGTCAGCAGAAGGTGCACATTCCCATCGACCTGAGTCTGGACAGAGGCGATGCACAGCTGCACGCTAAGACCATCACATCCTACAAAATGCCATATTGGACTGCACTGTCACTTCACAACAACTTACGGACACTGTTGCTCCAGGGGTATCAGCGAGAACCATTTGCAACCATCTCCATGAAGCTGGGCTACAGTCCTGCGTACTGTCAGAGCATTTTCTACTCACACCCCACCATCATTCAGCCAGCCTCCAGTGGTGTTGCGATAGGTGTTTATCGAAGGACGAATGGAGATATGTCGTCTTCAGGGATGGAGTTGCTTCTGCCTTGGTGCCAATGAGGGTCGTACGCATGTGTGGCGTTGCGCAGGTGAGTGCTAAAATCGGGTGTGTATATGACAGATGCACAGAGGGCCATCACTCGGCATCAGGATATGGGGAACAATATCCTACAGTGGCTGTACCTCTCTTGTGATTGGGGTAGTGTTGAACAGTGCACGGTACATTCAAACCATCATGCTACTGTTTATGGACTGGCAAGGTGATGGGCTTCTCCAACAGGACAGTGCACATCCACATGTGTCCCATGTCACCCAACGTGCTCTTGAAGTTGTACATAAACTACCGTGGCCAGCACGTTCTCCGGATCTGTCCCCCATTTAGCATGTTTGGCATTGGACAAAATGTTGTCTTGCGTGGTCTGCACGTAGGCATGAACTCTGGCACAGCTGAGTATCCACTTTCCCTAAAAACAGCCATCAAATGTGCAAGTTCTTAGGTTAAGTTGTCCTAGTCAGAAATGGAATATGCTCTGTGTACCAGTCCTAAGGATGCCACTGCATTGGTGTGGTGGATTACAACTGGTAGAATGCAGATTCCGATCTGTGTGCATCGGCTTTTGGTGAACACTATGATCCAAAGTACCATCTGGTTTTTTATAAACCATAATGTCTGAAAATGGAACCATTCCATCACTTTCAACCTTCATGGTAAATTTAATGTGGGGATGAAGACAGTTGAAGTGGTCCAAAAATCTTTTAAGAGCATCACGTCCATGGGATCAGATGAAGAAGGTATCATCCACACATCTCCAGAAGCACGTTGGTTGCAAAGCCGAAATCCTCAGTACCATATCCTCGAAGTCCTCCATAAATAAACTGGCAAATATGGGTGATAAAGGACTACCCGTAGCCACCCCGTCGTTCTGTTAAAAAATATTGCCATTAAATAAAAAATATGTGGATGTCAGCACATGATGACAAATCTTCACCAACTCATCATCCAGTTTTCCACTGATCAAACTAAGGGACTCTTCCAGAAGGACTCATATAAACAGAGATACCGCGTCAAAACTCACTGATAAATCTGAAGTACCCAGCCTCAAAGATTTCAGTCACCGAATAAAATCCACCGAATTGGAGATATGGTGTTCACACTTGCCAACATATGGACTGAGAACAGATGATAAATATTTCACCAGGGTATAAGTGGGTGCACTCAAATTACTAGCAATACGGCATAGAGGAACCCCTTCCAGGCAGGCCATACAACCCAGACAGAACGACAGCACCAGGATGACGTTTCTTACATAAATCTTATGACAACGGACTCCTTGTGCTTAATCCTTTTTGTGGGGTCACTAGATAGACTTCTGTATCCCAGGTTGTTGAGTTGTAAATCCATTTTTAGGGCATAATCATCCCATGTTACTACAGCCATGGCATTCACCTTGTCAGCTGGTAAAACTACTACATCACCATCATTCCTAAGAGAACGAATGGCTGCTGTCTCTCTCTGTGGAAGATGTTATCAATTTTGTATGATTTTCTGGCCTGGCTTCAAACTTGCTCTAATAAGTTCTCTGATTAGTTGTTGAAGTTTTTGTGTTCTAGTGTCAAACAACACAGTGCCATCAGGGAAATAAAGGTATGTTAGTTATGCCTTACTCCTAAGTTCTCCCAGTTCAAGGATCTCAAAACTTCCTGTAAGATTACTTGCAATAGTTTTGGTAATACAGCATCTTCTTATCTGACTCCTCTTTCCCTGTGCTCATGTATAGCTGTACCATTGATATATATTCTTCGGTTTATTAACATAGGTTGAGTAGATTGCTTGTTTCATAAGGGCTATCAGAAAAAAAATGTTGAAACTGTTCAACTCTTGCTTTGATAAGATTTTCCGTACTGAAAATAATGTTGGTCTTCATGATCATAAATTGTGACAATGAATGGATGTATGTATGTGTAATTTCAGCACTGTGAGTCTCGTCAGGTGTCAGTTTCGTTGAGGGGGTACAATCGCTGGTAAAGCTGTTGAGAGGAAATCTCTTAAGAGCTTTACCTTGTACCTTTTGTATGTAATTGTACCACATTGCAAGAATGTTGTAGCAATTACTTCTTAATTTTTTTAAACAGAATAATGGTGCAAATTTTTGTCTAATGAAGTAACAACTGGCAAATAGCACATCACATGTTGGCAACAATTTATACTTGACAAATCACTTGATTTGTAGGTTTGGTTTCTCACAATAATCTCAAAGGTTGACAGGGTGTATACACTCTGGGACATCCGGGAAAAACCCGGAAATTTTTCATTATTTTAGACCTGAGTTAAATTTTTGTAATTTTGACTGGTAAGAAGTGATGAACAGCAAAATATGTCAAAGGCTATGGAATACTTAATAGCAATAAACTGCTGCCAGCGAGTGTGACATCACAACCGTTTACATAAAGTATGTTTGAGCAGTTGCCCACAGGCTCACTTGCGTGCGCAGTTGAGTTGTGTATGGGTAGTGCCTTCTCCCATTTTATTTCCATGGTTTTGGCAGCCAGTTGCTTTGCAGAACAATGAATCTATTTTTGTCAGTTTGCTAAATAAGTGTGGCTTTTCGTGCTGTTGGCTAATTTCAACCATTCACTGAATTTCAAGTGCACATTTTCATCTTCTGGTACATATGGCAGTATGCAATCATATACAACCACTCACTTGATGATGAAAGGTCTGTTCCTAAAGACTTGAAAGTAGCACAGGTCACACCAATATTCAAGAAAGGAAATAGGAGTAACCCATTGAATTACAGTCCCATACCACTGACCTCAATTTGCAGTAGGATTTTGGAGCGTATACTGTACTTGAACATTATGAATCACCTTGAAGAAAATGACTTGTTGATACATGACCAACACATTCAGAAAATATCGTTCTTGTGCAATGCAGCTAGCTCATTATTCCCAAGAAGTAATGAGTGCTGTCAACAAGGGATCTCAGATCGATTCCATATTCCTAGATTTCCAGAAGACTTTTGGTACCGTTTCTCACAAGCGACTATTAATCAAATTGCGTGCATATGGAGTATCGTCTCAGTTGTGTGACTGGATTCGTGATTTCCTCTCGGAGAGGTCACAGTTCGTAGTGATAGACTGTAAATCATCAAAAACAGAAATGATATCTGGCATTCCCCAAGGTAGTGTCATAGGCCCTCTGCTGTTCCTGATTTACATAAATGATCTAGGTGATAATCTGAGCAGCCCCCTTAGATTGTTTGCAGATGACGCTGTAATTTACCGTCTAGTAAAATCATCGGACGATCAATTACAAAATGATGTAGAGAAAATTTCTGTTTGGTGTGAAAAGTGCGAGATCATCCATATGGGTACTAAAAGAAATCTGATAAATTTTGGGTATGTGGTAAATCGCACAAATCTAAGGGCTGTCAATTTGACTAAATACCTAGAAATTATAATTATGAGCAACTTAAATTGGAAAGACCACATAGATAATATTGTGGGGAAGGTGAAACAATGACTGCACTTTGTTGGCAGAACACTTAGAAGATGCGACAAACCCACTAAAGAGATAACCTGCATTACACTTGTCCGTCGTCTGCTGGAATATTGCTGCGCGGTGTGGGATCCTTACCTGGTACATTTGATGGAGGACATCAAAAAAGTGCAAAGAAGGGCAGCTCGTTTCGTGTTATGGGTGAGAGTATCACTGATATGATATGTGAGTTGGGTTGCCAGTCAGTGAAACAAAGGTTGTTTTCTTTGCGGCAAGATCTATTTAAGAAATTTGTCACCAACTTTCTCTTCCGAATGGGAAAATATTTTGTTGACACCCACCTACGTAGGGAGAAATGATCACCATAATAAAATAAGAGAAATCAGAGCTCAAATAGAAAGATTTAGGTGTTCCTTTTTCCCACGCGCCATTTGAGAGTGGAATGGTAGAGTAGTAGTATGAAAATAGTTCAATGAACCGTCTGCCAGGCACTTAAGTGTGAATTGCAGAGTAACGATGTAGATGTAGATAAAGAACCAAACATGAGATAATACAGTACTGGTACTTCAAGAAAATTTGTCCCGAAAACTGCAATGAAATCTTAATATCAGGTTGAGGCCTACTTCATTGTGAATCTGGACATAGGAATGTGCTTTTTAAGCCAAATTATCCATTTTAGCATGGTGTAACAAATTCTGATGCTCTTAGAGTATCCTGTTTCTCTTAGGATGTCATGTAAGATCTCTTAATACTATATGTGTTTGAACATATGGGCTTCCTAAATCATTGTAGCTGCCTATGCACAGTAAGGCCTGTTTTCTGGCCCTCTCTGGCAACTGCTGAAATTAAGCCATTTCAAACAGGTCGTGGGAAAATATTGTGAACGGTGCTTTGAAAAGCATTAGTTTCAAAGTAAGTTTCCTTTTATGCAAGATGTATTAAGTTACATTTGCGAATATGCAATGAATTTCTTAAATTGCAGAGCATTTGATTCTCATTTAAAACGTAAAACATTGTGGACTAGGCACTTAGAAGAATTTTGAGCCAGAAGACCAGAAATTGTCATTATTTAAAACCTTACTGGCACACTTGTGTGATGTATCTTAAAGTGCAACACGTGCAAGAAAGACTAATATTATTTTTTCTTGTAGCTTGTTAATCCTCAAGACCAATGTTTTATGTGAAAGGTTAACTTTTCATATTTGTGTGTTCACTCTACTTAACAGTGATGTTGCTATTGGCTGACTGTCATGTGTTCTATGCTCTGAATATTTGCTGTCATTGGCTGGCAAGGTCACGTGACATGAGCTATGACTGGCTTACTAAAGTGAGTTTCAGTTGTGATTTCAATGCTTCAAAAACTAACCTGATGTTTTGAACCTGTACTATCGTAATACAAATACAAAAATATGCAGTGTATCGTAATATAAAAATATGCAGTGTAAATGTTGCTACACATCAGAGCTTTCCAAAACTTTTATTCTTGCCGAGTTTTTTTGTTCTCTGAAGTTCCACACTGGTGTATAAAACCTTTATCATTCAAAGGATTGATATTTTTACAGCTCCAAGGGAAAGTATACTGTCACATATCATGGAAAAAGTGTATTTTTCACCTTGGGAGAAGTGTGTTTTCACATGGGAAAAAGTAAATTTTTAACCGGGAAACCTGGGAATTTTATTTTATTTTTTTTTTTTTTCCTTGGTCATGTATAGACCCTAGTTGATCTTATAACAGTGATATGAATTAAAGCTTTACACCCCAAAAAGATGGGCATAGCCAAACATTAGTTGAGAAAAGTTTACAAACATTGTTCACGATATAACCCATAATTTCAACAACAGAAAATTCTATACTTTCTGAAAGACTAACACTTTTCAACAGCTTGTGAGTCTTTCATAGATATTCTAAATTTTCATTTCTTCTCTTAAGTCTTATTGACAACCGCATTACCAAGAATGGTTTTCAGTTTTTCTCTTCAGTTTGAGTTACTATCATTTATTTGCCATTTTATTTTCATTTAGATAATTCATTGTCTTCTTACACCCTCCTTCACCTACCAGCCTTTCATCTAATTTTCCACTCTTCTGTTAGATTTGCTATCTTTGCATTAACTATATGTTGCTTCGTGTTTAAAGGGTGCACTCTGTGCTCTCCTCACAGTCTTCTGGCAGTACAGATACTCAACAGCTCTTTCTTCCTTTCTGTATACCATACCTCTCCAAATTACTTTCATTCTACAGCATTTCTCACTTTCTTGATGCCTGTTTTACATTATCCTTTATCTATCTTCTTTCGGCCATTTTGATTCATTGCCATACAGGCTGTGTGATAAAACAGATTTAGTGTGTTGCAGTGTAGAAGTTCTCTCTCTCTCTCTCTCTCTCTCTCTCTCTCTCTCGAGAAGTATTTCTAAATAATCAGTCACAGGGCTTTAGTTCTGAACAATGTTTGGTGTAAGGCAGGTAGTTGCCTAATGTGATTTTTTTTAAATCATACATTTTGTGAGAAGTAGTGAAGAATGTGATAGAATTCATCAACTTTGAGTAATAACACTAACAAGTACCATTAAAAAGTATATATATTGTCTATATTTCGTACAATAATGCGCATTTTAACCATGAAAGTAATGGGACCCTCATGGGAATACAGGACTTTTGGGTGGACATTTTCTTGTTCTTAATGCTGTTAAAAGCACTAAAAACGAGAATTTGAGCCCAAAGTAGGGACATTAATATAAATACCGAATGCATTATGTATAAAGTGCCACGATAAATTTGTTGGCTCGGTATGTAGTGGCATTTCATCACAACAAAACAATCACATTTCAATCTAACGTAGACCTTGGTTTACGCTACAGACCAGTCAGTCACCTGAACTTTTACACCAAAATTAATAAATAAAATGTCATTGGTGGTATCACTGATAAAAGCAGATTGCCAGTACCACTAACTTCACTATGCTCTGTTCCTAGTACTTTCTGCCATTTACCTTCATAGTTGTAATGTTACATATTCTCAGTAATTCAGCGTAGGTGTACATTCTTTAATTTTGATCTTATTTCCACAGAATTCGACTTGAGGCAACAAAGCCACCAAAAAGCATTGAAGAAGATTCAGAAAGCGAAGAAGATAGTGAAGATGAAACTGATGAAATGAAAGGTAATACTTGACAAAGCACTTTTCGGTACTACAAGAATTCAAAATGGACACATTGTGTTTTTGTAGTAATTGTATTTTGTCTGTGCCACTGTCAGTAGTTTGCCTGCTGGTAGTGTGCATGAAACAAGGAGGAAATACATATTCAGCAGTACAGTAATTTTAGTGCATTTGCTCAAATAAGTATATCTGTGATGGTATAAACAGATATATTTGACTGTGCCCAGGGTAAATTGACAGGATTTTTTTGTGTAATTGGTTTCCTAATATTATATTTATCTTCAATTTAAGGCATTGTATCAGATAGTTCCATGAACATTTATGATCAGTTCACTCAGAAAAGTGTATAAATTTGTTAATAATTTGCAAAGATTGTTTTCAGTGTGTAGTTCAAATTCTTCTAGGTTTTTAGTGGCATTTCATCATTATTGTGGTTTGCAGATTGAATTTCACTCTAGTCTCCTAGGCAGAAGAAAAAATGATGAATCAGGTTGTCGGTCAACATATCCTTGTGTTTATATGACTAGGTACCTGAAAAAATTAACATTTGGTACAAATACAAATATAGATTCAAATTCTGCCCCAAAATGCAAAAATGTGAAATTACTAGGGTGTGCTCAAAAGTAAGGCCTCTGAATTTTTTAATTTGAGAACTCTTTAGGCTTTTAAAATTTAAAAAAAAAACCTTTCATAATATTCTACACCTTTATCAAAATAGGCACCAGGGTGACGAACACATTTGGCACAAAGAAATATCGGATTACTGATACCGTCAGTGTAGAGTGGCTGACTTCACTAATGAAGCCACAACCTTACCTCTGCTTGCACTGCTTCATCACTGTCAGTGAGAAGTCCTCAAAGGTGTTCTTTCTGTTTTGGAAACAGATGAAAATTGAATTGGGGCCAAGTCAGGACTGTATGGAGGATGATTGATGAAAGTGAACCCAAGGCACCAGATTGTTGCAGTTGTGGCACTCATGTGTGTGGTCTGGCAGCGTTGTGCCGAAGGAGAGGGTGCTCCATGTGTGGGACACACTCTTTGAATTTGTGCTTTCAATTTTCTGATTTTTTTTTTTTTTTTGTGGTGGGAGGCGGGGGGGGGGGGGGGGCTGTCATGCAGTGACATAGTTACATACCGCCATGTAACCCACTTAAATTCAGAGTCCTCTTGTGTCAGAGGATTGCTACTTGTCAGTGAAGCAGGAAAGTCAACAGAGTAATATGCATATATGCATGCCTTGTAATACCTCAGCCGATATTGAAAAGTGAATAAAAAACTCAGAGGCATTACTTTCTAACATGCCCTCGTACCTAATAAATGCTATTTGATGGTGAATTGTATCCAGATGAACTATTTTTGTCAGAGTGTGTGAAAGATGTTTATTTTCTGCATAAACATGGTGTCCCAGGAGGAATGGTTAATATTTAGGAATATGTCAGGAATGATCCGAAGCAAAACAGTCTAGTAAACATGGGCTATACCTCTTCTACTAAAAAAGTCCTCATAGCTCTTCATGCATTTTAGACCCATGTTTACTAGACTTTTTGCTCGAAATGATGATTTCTGCCATATTGCTGATATTGACCAATATCAGTAATATTGAGCAATTTTCAGTCACTGGTATTTGCACATCATCTTAACAAATTAGGCAAGAAAATGTGCTTAATAACATATTTGTAAAATAAAAAGCTGCATGAATGCGGCGACGTATTTGTGTGCTCAGTGCTCTAGTGTCAATCCAATTGTCTGTGGTTCAGATGCTGCTATAAAATGCACACTGCATAGGGCAATACAGGACTCAGCTGCAGACTTGACATCTTGGAACAAAGAAATGTATAGTTCACCTGCTAGCTAAAATTCGAAAGTTTGTACAGTCTGGACACTTTTGGGTTCTGGATGTTTTGAACTGTGGTTGCATCAAATACCAGTAGAGGTTGGGTCTGAACTACAAAGTTCAACACTGCTAACCTCAACAAGCAATAGTGTAGTAGCAGTTACTAATTGCTGAGTGTTGTACATTGGTGGTTGTTTTCTTATTTTGAAATGATTCTATCATGGACTTAGATTACAATCATCATCACACCAGAAGGGGTCGGTGAGCCCTATGACCTTTCGGCAGTTCGGCTATTGCAGTAACACAATATGTGTGTAAGGTGGCTGCCCCGCAGGAGGGAGGCAGAGCTTCTTTCCCCCCACTGCCCCTCTGGTGGTCCTAATGCTAGTTTATTGACACTTGGTGCTGGCAGCCAGTTTATAGGATCTAATACAGTGATGGGAAAACAAAGCCTGTCAACATATTTCAGTAGTGTCAAAATCTTCCCTAACTTATGAATAGTTACTTTAGATTCTACTTCTATGCTAAATACCTTATCAATTCTTCCTGTAGCGATGTCAGTTGTGGGTCTCCCGCCATTAATGCCGATGAAAGATTGAAATCAATATTCTGCAAAGTTTGTAATCATTGAAGTGAAGTGGGTGGGAAAAGAAAAATGTGGAGGAACACCTTAAATTAGCAAAGATTATCTTCACCAGTGGGAAAAGACTGCTGGTTCTCAACAGAAACAATCATTTGTTGAAAGCATAAATAGAGCCAAAAGAAGAAAAGAAGCAATGATGATTTCAGAAAAAATTGAAGTTTTGGCAAAACCAAATATTCCAGTCAAAAAGCACTAAGGCTTTATCTTCAGGCATTTAGCATGGCAACCTTTTAAGTTTGGATGTCTAATCATTTACAGACAAAAAATTTTAAGTGTGAATTTTGCCAAAAGTAGATGCTCCATTTTTCAGGTCCCAAGTAGTGCTACTGTTATTGACACTGTGGATAGCTGATAATTTTTGTCTTTCAGTAGATAAAATGTTTCAGTAATACATAGTAAGAATGGTACTCCAGTTTTGAGTGTGGTTTTTGCAAACATTAGCCCAGAATTAATTTGCTTGTGTCAACTTAGTGCAGGGTAATTTAGATCAAAGACCAAAATGAGAAATTGTTTGTACAAGATTTACTAAATGATTTGCACAGTTTGGATTGGTTATCTTAAGAGGTCCAGTTCAACAACCAAAATTTTGAAAATGTTTTTTGGTGGGAAGATATAACCTGCAGTTTCTGCTAGTTGGAGTAGGAAGTTGAGGTCATTAAGGCATAGGATTTTTTGGTTGATGTATTCCCAGTCCACTTGAAGTAGACATAAAATTCCAGATTCAGGTACAACCAGTGGTGGATGTAGTGGAGAAGAACTGATTGGTCCATTGGCAGACATTACAAGTGACATTGATGTATGGAATAAAATTTCTCCAGATAATCTGTTGTTGTTGTTGTTTTGTTTTTTATTTTTTTATTTAAAATCTGAAAGATGGGATTGAAATGTGACTTACAATGAGAGGCCAGACCAAGTATCACCAATTTTGATTGGCTTCAGCATACTGTATGGGATTACTTGAAAGAAACTCCTGTGAAAGGCTGTAGGTTGCTGTTCTTCTGTTTATGAAAAGTAACAGGGGTCAAAAATTGCTATAGGATCCATTTTGAGCTCAATGAAATCATTAGATCGCTCATAAATAAGAAAATTCTAGTTATATGTATCAGGTCCACAACCTGTTAGTGTCAGATTGTAGAATGGTAGTAATTTCGATCTGTTGCTGATACATTTGCTAATTGGGGCTGTTGCAAAGTAGTGCAAGCCTTGCATTCACATGTCAGCTTCCATGCCCGTGGATTATTAATCACTTTTTATGCATTACTATTAACTTCTTGGCAGGGGAATGAAAGTAGTTATGAAATCAGTGTATATCCATATGAACATTGGTAACGTGTGTTGATCCCCATTGCAGACTGGATTTTGTGTGGATTTCTGGATTTCTCACAAAATATATTATCGTGTTTTAGGGAATATCAAGATGGGGGCAATAAAGAATGACATACTTACTGGTAATCTGTCATCACCCCCCCCCCCCCCCCCACCCTCTCTCTCTCTCTCTCTCTCTCTCTCTCTCTCTCTCTCTCTCTCTCTCTCTCTCTCTCATTTGGGAGCCATCCTGCTTTAGGTTTTCCGTGATTTCCCTAAATTGCTCCAGGCAAATGCCAGGATGGTTCCTTTGAAAGGGCACGGCCTGCTTCCTTCCCCGTCCTTCCTTTATTCGATGAGACTGATGACCTCGCAGTTTGGTCTCTTCCGCCAAACAACCCAACCCTTTCTCTCATTATCTTTGATCCCGTCTCAGGGCAAGCCTTCTCAGTGCATCAAATGGTACTCACCATTGGAGGGAAAACAGAGAAATCCTCTACACCAAACACAGTTGATGACATGACAACTTTGTGTGAACTACTGGAACAGACAGCTAACTGTGCATAAAGTTTACACCCTTATGCTTGGTTATGCAGTTCTCTAAATGTTTCAAGAAGTGTGCAGCAGTTTCATAATTTCCGAAGTTCTTAACTTGATGAGAGAAGGAAGTCACATGATTGGCAGAGGGATGTACACTTCTGCCAGAATGACTTCGGTTCTATAAACCTGCTGACTTGGGTTGTCCAGAAATATGGAATTATAGGTAACTATATCAATTTGCCCATTCAGTTTTCTGCTATTTCTCTATAAAGTGCTCCAGGCAAATATTGGGGTGGTTCCTTTGGAAAGGCACAGCCAATTTCTTTCCCGTCCATGAAACAATCAGAGCTCATGCTCTCTAATGTCATTGTTCAGGGTGTATACGCCACGAGACAACCGGGAAATAAGGGAGAAACCCGGAAGTTTTTTCATCAGGAATAAAACTGGGAATATTTAAGAATTCTGGGAATTTTTCATAATTTCAGTTTTCAGTTAATTTTTCGTAATTTTGACTAGGAAGAACTGGCACTAACAAAGAATATTACTGTATCCAGTTACAGCAGGATAATACTGCAGCAATAATGTATAAATGAGAGAAAAACAAACAAAATGAAAGTTGCAAAGGAAATGCGCCATTTACAGCAACAAAACACAGCGCACACACAAGCGTCTGCCAACAACAAAATGTGTAAAAGGTTCTAGGACGAAGACTATGCAGTACTTCATAACAACAAACTCTTTCTGATGAGCGTGACGCCACAACTGTTTACATTAGGTTAGTTTGAGAAATTGCCAGCGGACTGAGGTGCAGTTGAGTCTCCTATAAGCGGTAACTTCTCCCGCTTCTGGCTACTTAGTGTGGCTGTTAGCTATATTGGCAGTAACAACAAGCAGCCATATGCTACCAGGAAAAATTTTTCTGTCTTACCAAAGCTGGCAGATTCGCACATGCGCAGAGCAGTAAGAGTTTTAGATGGAAGGGGTAGTCTCCACTTGGCTTGTGTTTACGTTTAGTGATTTTACTGTTCCCTCTTAATTTACAGCTCTCATGTCAAATGAACACAAAACGGATATCTATAGCAGGGAGCTATCAAGTGAATTAAAATACATTCACATAATTACAGAAGGCCAAAATATGTTATTAATTTCAGTTTTCTTATTTCCACATTTTTGGCAATCAAGCATTAATCCCCTTGCAGCACAATGAAGTTATTTTTGTCGGTTTGCTAAAGAAATTTGGCTTTTATTAATCTTTTCTGCTGATGCATTCAATTTATGTGAAACAGTGTTTCATTATATATTCCCTGCTACTTTCAACTGTTCAGAGTTTCAAGTGCACATTTTCATCTTCTGGCACATTTGGCATTATGCCATAATGAAGAACAAAACACGAGATATATTATTTCATGTTTTGTTCTTTTTATGGCATAATAGCAGTGGTGGTATTCCAAGAAAATTTACATCCCGAAAACCACACTGAAAGCTTAATATCAGTTTGGAGTGTGCTTCATTGTGAATCTGGACATAAGAATGTGCACTTTAAGTCAAATTATGCATTTTCCTATGGTTTACAAATTTCCGATGCTCTTGGAGTATCCTCTTGTTAAGATTACACATACGAGCATATGGGCTTCCTACGTCATCGTGGATATGTACACACAGTAACGCCTATTTTCTGGCGCTCTCTGGCAACTGCTGTTTGTAACAGGTAGCAGGAAAATATTGCGAGTGGATGCTATGTGAGAGTGTTCGATGAATTTCTTAAATCGCAGGGCATTTTATTCTCATTTAAAACTTAACACTGTGAAGACCAGCCACTTAGAAGAATTTTGTTGGCTTTTCTTGTAGCAACACCATGTGTATTAATTTAAACCATTAACTTTTACTATTTGTGTGTTCATGGTACTTAAGTGTTGTTGCTATTGGGTGACTACATCATGTGCCCTATGCTCTGAATACCTGGTATCATTGACTGGCGAGATCATGTGACGAGCTATGATTGGCTTACAAAATCGCATTGCAATCTCGATTTCAGTGCTTCGGAAATGAAGTGCTAGTTTTGGTGGAATTCAAATTTATACTTTCATAATACATGTTGCTGCACATCAAAGATCTTTCAAATTTTGTAAGTGCCAGAAAGTTCTAAGATGGTGTATAAAACCTTAACCATTGGAAAGGCTGATAATTTTTACAGTTCAGAGGGAAAGCATACTGTCACTTAACATAGAAAAAGTGCATTTTCACCCGGAAAATTCGGGAAAAACACCAGAAATTTTTTCCTTGTCTTTGTTGTCGACAGGATGCTAAATCTACTCCTTCATTCCTTCCTTTTTGTAAGTGGTAGTGATCAATCTGCAGAATTTCTCGTGCTAAGGAGTAAAAAAAAAAAATTGCATGAAGTGATTCGAACCCATGCACACAGAAGCAGTAAAGAACTGCATGCTAGCCTGATGATGCCATTTGGTCAGTGCTTCAGTTACCAAGGGATTTCCACCTGAAGTACATCTGCAGTGGATCAGAATCATTAATTATTTGAAATCTTGAAGCTTGTTAGATTGTGAACCTGATAATATAAATAAAATTTCTGTGTTATTGAGTACTCTGATTCCACCCGCTCTGAAACATATTGTTACTCAAGATCTTGGACCTTAGTTATTTTTAATGGGACTGTAATTACCTAAACATTTCCTCAGGTGTCACTTTATAGCAGTACCATATTGAAATTGGTGGTTCGCAAAGTCTGGCTCTTAATGTTAGACAGTTTTGTCAGTACTATTCCAAAGAGTTCATGGCTTCATTAACTGAATAAACAAATGTGTCTATGAACCATGACATAGAAAAATGTGAATCAAAATAATAGGGCAGCCCTCTTACTGGAGGAATACACACATTTATAAAATAGTTGTTTCTGAAGTTTTGCTCTACATAGGCCCTTGATTTATTGCATCAGTATAACATTAATGGTGTAAAAATTTTCATTTCATTATCAGGTTCTAAATAGAAGAGAGTTCAACTGTTATCAATGTCTCTCACAACTCAATGCAGAATTAATGACTCCCACCCCAAAATACACTAGCTTTAGACCATTTCAGTATCCCTGTTAGTAGTAATCATTTTCTGGGCAGTACTCTTTTGTGGTGAATCAGTGACTTTGTGATGCAGGTGTCTATTTACCAGTCAGTATATAAAAACAAATATGGTTTGAAACTTTATGAACTCTATGAAGCTAATTTGGCTTGTGAAATGAAAGTCTGCTGTGGCAAATCAGAGGAAAAGGCAGAGATCAGTAATGTATTTGATTTTTCTTTTAAAACTCCCAGTAACCAAGGATGTGTGATATTTATGGATGATTTTAAGAATTTTAACAAACCTGTCATAGGCTTATAAAATGTTTGGGTCATTACATATCAGGAAGGATAACTCAAAAATGTTAGTTTCTATTAAACTGAAGAAGTCTGTGACACCATGGGAAATAAATAACATTGCTGTTTCAGAATATGAAGCCAAAGGGATGTTTCCTCTCTTTATGTTTCATACTGAAATGGTAGTTCATTATAAAAAATCACAAAAATCTTTGAAACCCAAGACAGTGACATACCCAACATTGATAAAGCACTTGTTCTATATGTTATTGATATTTCTTCACAGTGTGTACGTGCCTTCCACCTGAAAACAACTTCAACCTCTATGAAGTTTATATTTAAAATTGTGGTGGGAAATCGTTTTGTTAAGAGTTTTTATGTGTGATTTGTAGGTGCAAACACACATTTAGAGTTAAATATTAGTTACCGCCAATGCTGAGACTGTTGAGTATGGCATAATTTTTAATTGCCAGTTGATATGTTGAATTCTGTTGCCAGAGATGATGTGATTCATTAATATTTCATTAGATTTGTTTTACATTGTGTTCATTTCACATCTACATAAAAATACCTGAAGTGCC
The DNA here is from genome assembly GCF_023864275.1 of Schistocerca cancellata. Taxonomy (NCBI): domain Eukaryota; kingdom Metazoa; phylum Arthropoda; class Insecta; order Orthoptera; family Acrididae; genus Schistocerca; species Schistocerca cancellata. The sequence continues at coordinate 825,748,236 of NC_064629.1, forward strand.
TCTAAAAGCATATGTCAGAATGGATGGTTTACAAAGGCACTGAAATATGAAAATAACTTTATTGGTACCCTCTTAGTACAAACATGATAAATATTTTCAGTCTGCAACCAGGAAGAAGCCAACAGTTGCCCTTATCTTACATGTATACTCACAAGCCAGTGTGCTGTGAATGACCGAGTGTAATCTTTACTAATAATAGGCACTGTCTATCCTATTCTACTAGCATATGGTGTAGAAGTATGCAAGATATGTCAAAGACAGCAGAATTGATGTACAGTATACGTCAAATATTGTTCATCTAAATTAATTCAATGTGGGTTTAAAAGAATTTTGCCTAGCTTTAAACTATATTATTATTATTATTATTGTTATTATTATTATTTCTGTTAGAGGTGCTACACGCTTTGAGAATCCTACCATGAAATTGAAGTCTTCCATTGGTCTTCTGTGGTACAGGTTTCATGAATTCATTCTGTTTCATGGTTTTGAGCAAGAATGTGTAATGGTGAATAGATGGTACTCACATTGCACAGAACAGCAGTTCAACTACCATTCAGCCATTGTGATTTAAGATTTCCATAGTCTTCAATAACTTTACATACATGGATGGTTCCTTTGAGAGTAACAGTCAAATTCCTTTCCATCTTAGCCAAAATTTGCATTTGTGCTCTATCTCTGATGACTTAGTTCCCAACAGGATGTTAAATACTAATTATTCTTCTTTCTATTTCATGTAGTTTCCCATTTACTTAAACATTATGGCAATATTCACTAATAGAATTAGTGGCGAACTTCTTGGAACCTTTTGTATTCCTTTATTTATGAGCATTATTATGTATTTACCCACATTTAAAGAGAACTGCCTGTAAGTACATCAATTGGAAATGCTATAGTCACTGCATCTCCGTATCATTCAGTGACTGATACTTTTCTGTAGACAATAGCATCCTCAGCGGACAAACTGAGTGCTAGTGACCCTATCCGATAAATTGTTTATTTGTATTGAGAACATTAGAGCTGCTATTATCCGTACTTGCAGAATTTGATGATTCATCCAAGTTTATTTGCAAGATATTGTGCAGAGAAAAAATGAGCTGTTGTTTCACAAGAGCACCAGTTCCTGGACCCTTCATAATTTTTTTAGAAGAATCTTTTTATCAACTGGTATCATAACGTTAAATAGTTCAGAATATGTTTTACGATCGGTCAGCTCACTGATATTGTGGGTTTTGTAATTCTGTTGATGCATTCATATACCAGTTTCATATTTTAGATTGTTGTACAGTGGAGCATAAATAGAGCTTCTGGATATCATATCACGTTTACGAATATTTTTTTTATCATCGTTAAGAACTCATATGTTATTGTGGACAATCATTCAGTTCTTGTTTTATGAATTTCAGTTCACTATTGTATTCACAAAGTTAATATATATTTTCTTGCATTACAGCCAAGCGTGTGGCATTTGAAAGCAAGCGAAAAGCTCACTACAATGAGTATTATGCTGTAAAACTTGCTCGGAAGCTGATGGAGCAAGAGGAAGAGGTTGAAGAAGATGATTACTGTGAGCATGACGAAGCAGTAGAAATGGAGGAGGATGATAAACATGCACAACAAACGACTGAGAACAGTGCCAGTGCTTCAAATATGAACTGTGTCACAGTACCTGCAGCAACAGGACATTGCAGTTAAATCTTTCTGGATTGTGTTACTAACTGGATCTTATTTAAAACATTACAGACTGGTGTTCATCTGTGTCCATTAAGTTTAATTTATCAAAAGAAACAATACTTTTCCCCCTTCCCAAATGACAAAACTGATCAGTAAAAGTATAACATTGGTTTTTGACATTAATTGCTAAATGTGAATGCACAATTAAATGCAGCTAAAAATTTTAATATATATATATATAAATGTATGTATGTATCAGATGTAAAAACCCTTCAGTATTTTGTCCAATATAGGGCATATATATGTGTGAGATTTGAAAAGTGGAAGCTGGAATTCTTTTAGAACTGAAATCTTTTTTTCCCGGTAGATTAATGCTTAAGTTTGTAACAAAACTGAGGTTACTTAGAAAAAAATTAGGGAAATTTGAAGTCTGAGGATTGGTGGGCTGTCACTTACCAGATGAACATGTGGCAGAGCTGATAAAAATCTACTGAAGAAATTCTTAGAAGGGTTTAGAGAGATGATGTTGAAGGTAGAATTATGGCTGAAAGGACAGTTTTTTGTTTAAAGACTTTTGAAAGAGTTATTCTCATATATGAGAATACACAAATAAAATGGCTTTATTTTCCTATGCAGTTATTTTTTCCCCACATATATATGGCAGCATTGAAGTCTGTCGAGCTCTTTATTTTTATTTTATCTAGCAAATTTAAATTTGTATTTGGGTGCTATCTTTATATATAATAGCTTCAGTTCACTGGTCAGTGACAGTTTGCTCCTACCTTTGGACTGCAAGGAAGTTTTGTCAGTCCTGATTTGTGTCATATAGCATGTACCATTCCTAAGCTTCCCAGTGTGATAGATTTATTGCTAGTGCAAACAGTTATGTTCGTGATCTGTTTTCATAGGGATGAAATGCGTCATGCTACATTCCTGTAACCACTGGTAAGAAATTTGTAAATACATTTCTTTATTATATTGTGGATATGTTGTAAGATGTTATTCTTAATTGTATAAAGTACTGAAATGCAAATTCTTATTTTTTCTGAAATATTTTGTTTCATATTTCTGATATATAAAAAAGATATTTCACCCTGACAAAGTTCCTTATTAATTGTGTACCCCCACCCCCCGTGTTGTGTAAGACACAAATCATCCTGGGACTAGTTTGTCATCTATGCATTAAAATTGTTTCTTTGTAGTCCCATTGTTTGCAGAAAAGGTAGTTTTTTTCTCCTGATAGTACAGGAGGCATATTTGTATGAACACCACTTGGATGCAGAACAAAAATTTAAACTGATGTTTGACTTTTCATGTTCATTTTCATGCAGTGTACTGTACTCAAAACACTGGTTATTCTCTTCAAACAAATACAATCCTACCCAACCTGTGTTTCACAATAAACATTACAGAAATCTTTAAAGTTAATAATTTCTTTACAGATGTTAGAAACCAAAATGAACAGTAGTTTATCCCTGCATTTTTGTTGTGAAATAAAATACTGATCTTTCTTAATGTGAACACATTGAGTGTAACACCACTGCGCAGAGAAACTGAATGGTGAGTATTGTGCGGACATTTCAGTCTGTAATAGTTCCATTGTAATGAGGAAAGGAACTCTGATGTATGTTATTGGTGATGAAGCTTTTAGGGAAGGTAGGAGAGAGAGTGCTCTGTGAGAACAGTGGGTGCAAGAACATCTAACTAGCATTGCTTTTATATTTGATTTGCTTAGCATGTAAAGTAATGAACATTATGCCATGAAGGAAATATTCAGTAATGCTACCTTCTTACCAAGATTAAAAATTTTACAGTTTCTTTCATTTAAATAAAGAACTTGCTCTGTAGGTTATTAATATTGGTGTTTAGTGTTAGCTAACATCTTTAAGTTGTGACACTGAAAAGATGGCCAAGGTCAGTGACACAGTTTATAAAATATGGAATTTCCATAGCTAATTTATTGTTTATATGCATAAATGTACACCAAGTTGGAGTGAGAAAAGAGCATTCCAATTTGCAGTTAGACAATTGATATGGCCTACTGCATGTGTGTTGGAGAGTAGCCTTCCTCCACTTTTTTGAAGAAAGCAGAGAATAGCAAGACCTGTGGGAAAGATAGATTGAAGTACAAAAAAAAAAAATTTTGTACTTTTTATGGAAGTATTGCAAGAAAATTTCACATTTGTGTCCTGAACATGAATTAATTATGTAGTACCAAAAGAGAGATCTTAACATTTTGCAGTGTTGACTGGTGTTTTAATGTTGCTGATTTTTAAGTCAAGGCGTTAATTAAAATGTAGTAAGAATACAAAGTTATCTTTCTTCTGATATTTAAAAAAAAATTCTTATCAATGATATTAAACCAGAACTTTGAGAGAAAGATTTTGAAAATGTTGCAATTCTTATGGCTTTTCCAGAACACAGCAAGTTTTGTGACATGTGAAATCACAATATTCAGGTCCCTCACATGTCATTTGTTACTGCAGTGAAGGGAAATAATGCACATTGTGCTAGATAGTGTATTACATATTCATACATAAGCTCACCAGATAAAATAAGTTACCCCATTGGATACTTTGGAGAGTTGTAGTTTGCATATCACTGATACCAGTTAATCATGTGACTTTTCACATTGAAGTGTTATTTTTATGTGAATAAGTTATATGGAATTGGCACAATAAAATAGGTCAACATGGAGACGCGACGGAAAGGAGGTATTTTGGATGTTCCCACTGTGAATTAAGTTTCCTTATTTGCTGGTAAATCAACACACCGCCCAATTTGACTACAAGGAGTGACATTACCTAGCCATGTAACATAGCATAAGGACACTGGCCATAAAAAGATCCTAATTGACAGGGTCTAGAGAAGAGTGTAATGCCATCTCAGTGACAATCTGATTCAAACCCAACAGGAATTGCTGCTCACGTGTATGCAGGTCCATCTTGGCAAGTTTCCAAGTGAACACTAAAGTACATGTATGCAGACTGAAGTGATGAATGAAAATTTGTACCAAGGCTGGGATTCGAACCCAGGTCTCCTGCTTACTAGGCAGATGTGCTAACCACTACGCCACCCTGGCACAGTGGCTTTGCACAACTGCATGGACAACCATAGCGTGTCTCCTTCCTCAATCCAAATTCCCATTCACTCCTCAGCCTACTTGGTATTCACCTTAAACTCGAACAGCATTTCAGAGGCTCCTCCATCTGTATTAGAATAGCACAACACCTACAGCATGCAATGAACATTTGAGTCTCATCATGGGTGTGTGTAATTGTGTGTGTACTTTCACTAGAGAAAGACCAAGAGCTCAAAAGATAGTATAAATACTGTTTTGTGTTGCTATGTGCCACGTCAGCTACAGGTGAGTGATTACCTTTCCTTTATTTTATGTACGTACCTTGTAAAAGAACACTGGTCATAGCAGCATAGAGCTGCAACCTATTAATGAGCCAAAGAAACTGGTTGCCAGGACATTGGTAGTGTGGTGCAGTGTCATAATTTTGCCTCATTTTAAATTGTGCAAAGAGTTTAATGCACTGATGGCCCACTGAAGTGGTTAGTCTGTAATTCATGTTACCAAGTACCACACAAGGATATAGATAGTTGCAGACAGGTACAATCAAGACTGTTAAACATTTTAGCTTTCAGACAACAAAAAAGTTTTTCGGAAATAGAAAATGCACATAGTCTGGTTGCTTGTAAAACAGTTGGGCCGCATACAGCCATGTGTGTACATTTTCTGTTTCTGAAAGAGGACACTTTTGTCCAAAAGCTTAACTGTTTAGCAGTCTTTTCATTGTGCCTGTTTGCAACTCACTGCCTCCCATGTGATGAATAACACTCAACCCTTTTCATACTATTCTTAGTCCACCCTTGTTTGATTCACATTATGTCATGTTCTGGGTTGAGTTTTGTACCACAGCTTAATCTTTCATTAGGTTATTGTGAACTTGAGTTAGGAAGTTACTAGCAAACTTGGTGAGAGTTGTCCTGCAACCATGTTTACAGTGTTAATAGAAAAATTCTTCTATATTGAACCACAGTTCCGCAATGATGGTGTGTACATGCTCTCGATATGCCACACTTAGCTGAGAGCTGTCTCCGTGTTACCCAATAAGCTTCTATGGTGTGTACATCAGCCCAGTTCTAATGAGTCTCATCAGTTGCCATATGTTGCTCCTGCTCGCTAGGTAGATGCGTTAACCTCTATGCCACCCAGGCACAGTGGCTTTGAACAATTGCACAAACTACCCTAGCATGCCTCCCTCCTCAGTCCAAATGCCTGTGCACTATAAACTCAAACAGCATTACAGAGGCTCTTCAACTGTTTTGGAATAGCACCTCGGCACTTACTGCATACGATGGACATTTGAGTCTCACTGTGAGTGTGTTTAATTCGTTGCCAGCGATGTTCAAGTTGTAGGATACTCTTAGCAGTGCCAGTTGTGTTGACAGTTTGAACGGTGCAGTTTATTGCCCAATGAATTTGTAGCAGTTCTGAAACGATTGCCGTGAAGTGTTTCCTTCAGTTTTGAAATTGAGTTGAACTTACGAGGGCTTAAGTCGGGAGTGCAGTAGATTGTATAGAACTTAGCAGCCCCATCAGTCAAACAAATCAGTAACTGCTTGCACTGTACGTGCTTGAGCATTGTCCTGCAAAATGATGGCCAGGTCCTGCAGAAAGTGTCATCACTTCTGTATGTACGCTGGTCGTAGGTCGTGTTCAAAAAATGAACAGCAGAGAGACAAGTGATGACACTTTCTGCAGGACCTGGCAATCATTTTGCAGGACAATGCTCAAGCATGTACAGTGCAAGCAGTTACTGATTTGTTTGACTGATGGGGCTGCTAAGTGCTATACCACCTACTGCACTCCCCTGACTTAAGCCCTCGTGAGTTCAACTCTATTTCTAAACTGAAGGAAACACTTCACGGCATTTGCTTCAAAACCGCTACAAATTCATCGGGCAATAGATAGCGCCACTCGAACTGTCAACACAACTAGCACTGCTAAGAGTATTCTAAGACTTCCACACTGCTGGCAACGGGCTATTCTCAATGCTGGTGACTACTTTGAAGGTCAATAGAACTTTGAAACACTTATTTTGTAGGAGCTGTAGATAAATAGTTGCCACTATTAAAGTTCCAACCCTCATATGAGGCACTGAGAGCAAGAGTGGACTAACCCACATTTGTTGCCGTGTTAAGTTACCTGCTTGAAATGATGCCTATGTGGAGTATAAAAGCCCTACAAAACCACATATTTAAATTCTGTATGGTAAATGTAGATGAGGGGCCAATTACTACTTTTTGTGCTGAGCCTTTGTCACGTTTTCATGGTGCAATAGTGGACTAGGATTCATTAGTCCGCTGCTGCACTGACAGCAGTTCCCTAAACCAACTCTAGCGTTCGCTACGTGCAGTCATGCCCAGTGTGATGCAACGATGTTGCCTTCTGTAGTAGTTGCTATCACAGTATTCACGTCACTCCGCATTGATTCACATCCTGGAATCACGTAGTGTGTTGGTTGGGTGATAGTTGTTGAAGTTACAATCATGGATGAAAACACACAACCTAAAACTATAGAGGAACAAATTACAAGGTATGTTGTTATTGTTGGTGTGTGTTATCGTATTGTGTAGCGATAATACGAAAATATTGAGTCCCGTACGTTTGACATTGAACTTCACAGGTATGTTTCAATTGGAGGAGGAAGGTGGCGATCAAGAACGTGATACAGAGCAGCTTGATGTTAACGATGGTTTGGAAATGTCCTCAGTACCAGGACCATTTGCATCATCATCATCATCATCATCATCATCATCATCATCATCCCTGATAATGTGAACAGTATGAAAGACAAAAAGCATTTGAGGAATGAGAAAGATTGGAAATGGAATGTTAGAAATCAGACGAGCCAAAGGGGAAGAATATGTAAATGGTAAGGGCAAGATCACACCTGAAAAAGAATGCCGTATGGGACCATGTTCTCGTATGAAGCAATGCCACCTAAAGATAAATGCAGACAGGCAGTGTAAAATATTTAATGATTATTATGGATTGGCGAACTTCAATTTGCAATTGGCCTTTCTAATTAACAGTATATGTGTTTGTAAAACATCATGAACATGTACCACATGCCTTTCTCAACGGGAAAATACCAGGCAATACATTTTGCCTGATATTCATGGTAATGATGTGAAAGTGTGCAAACCATTTTTTTCAGCACACAGCAGTATATGCAGGACGAATGGATAGAATATTGAAGCAGAAATGTTAGCTTAACTGCTACACTTGACCGACGAGGACGATATGAATTTGCCAACAAAACACTGTCAGATACAATAGCTGAAGTGTTTTGTTGACAAATTTCCAGCATATGGAAGTCCCTATGCCATACACAAATTGAGTAGAAAGTATTTGGCACCTGATTTAAGTATGTATTCATTATATTGTAAAGAAACAGTGAACCCAGTATTTGATCATATATTTCGCAAAACCTTCAATGAACAGTTTCTTTCCATCCATTGTTGTTCTCATACCATTGCTTGGCAGTGCCCTCCAAATAGAAAAATATGTTAGCCAAACATATGGTGTCATCCCATTTGTTAAACTTTGCTATACGCTCATATACCTTCAGTCACTTGTTTGGATCTTGTCCATCGTCACCAGAGAACCCGGAAGGATGTCTCATGTGGTGGCACACACTTGCTGGTTCAGATTCATGTAAGAAATGTGATTCTTTCCAGATCAAAGTAGTGACCTTACCAAATGACAGTTCATTCATCTCACAGAAAGACAAACATTTGAGGATTGCTGTGTGTGCACGTAAAGGCTTGCAGAATGATACTTTGCTTGCTAAATCAAATGATAATGTTAGTTATAACATTTGACCTGATGAAAACTTCGCCTACACCCGTATTGTCAACAGGGGTACGCTACTACAAAACGCAAATGTGGACCTATTGCCTTGGTATTCATAACATAGGGAATGATGATGGTCACATGTTTCTTTGGAACAAGTTGATAGCATCTAGAGGTCCTCAGGAGATTGGCTCATATTTGTTGTACTATGTGAACCATTTTGTGAAGTCTTCCTGGTTAATTATGTACTCTGATCAGTGTGGAGGTCAAAATAGAAATATTAAACTCTCACTCATGTGCCAGTAAATAGTTTCCAATTTTATTTACATAGTAAATGAAATTGATCACAAATTTGTAGTCAGCGGTCATTCATATTTACCTTGTGATCAAGATTTTGGCGTGATTGAAAAACAAAAGTATTTTAAAAATCTTTACATTCTAGAACACTGGAATGAGATTATTGAGATTGCTAGGAAGAAAAAGCCTTTCAAATTAGTTCACATGGATAAAGATGAGTTTTTTTCAACAAAAATGCTTGAAAGGAATATTACAAACTGCAAAATATCGGTTGATCAAACCAAAGTAGAGTGGTTCAGGATCCAGTGGCTACGATTTGTGGAAAATCTGCCTTTTGATGTACTTTCTAAATATTCCAATGAAACGCATGACATATTTAATGAAGTCGATGTGTCCAAAATGACATCAACTCTTATAAAGGAGTTAGAACGGCTGTATCCAGAAGGTAATGCAATGAGTGAACTGAAGAAGAAAGATTTACTGAGTCTACTGGACTTAAGTTCACCATGATTTTTATAAGAACCTGACGACAGCTGTTGGCAAGCCTGCAAATATGTTGCCCGTATCGTATCTTGATACTGAAGATTATGATGTGCAATAACAGTTTCTGGAAACCTTCGTGGTTGTTGTAATTGCATCATTTCATTACACCATTTCTTAAAGCTTTTCAATGCTGTAAACAAACTATAGATCCTTTTCCTCTACAATAGTTTATAAAAAACAATAACTATTTGTATTCACACTATTTTGTAGCTATTTCAATGAATATGTTATATTTCATTCCTCATTTTATTTGCTTGTTCATTTGTTTCATATATATTACTTTACTTTCTTTTCCAATGTTGATGTTTTCATACTTGGATTGCAAAGTACACAATCTGAAATATGTTTGAATCCAAAAGTAAATGGAAATCCTTTTGTGAAAGAGGCTGTACACCTAATGCAAAAGTGGACTAACCCACATAAAAATTGGGAAATTTAGAGGTCAAGATGTAATTTGGTTGTATAATCCACTTATGAGACCTACAATACTGCTAGAAGCTAAAAGTTGTAACATACAATAACCGAGTAAAGAACAGAATATTGCCGCAGAAGAAGCTGAGTAGCACCGTGGTGTAGTGGATATGATACTAAGCTGCTACATCGAGGGTCGTGAGTTCAAAACTCACCTGGACTGTGCAATTTTAACTTCTATATTCGGTTTGAATACATTCTAGAAGTATCTACAAATGGCAAGAATCATTGTACTGGAATGTCCTGTAGCTGTATATATACCATGTGTGTTCTGGCCGGTGTCAGTTCACTCTGCACTCCTGTATGTGCAAGTGCTGAAAAACCTTCGTTAAGTAAAGTTTGTGTTCATCATTCATCTACTTACACCTTCATCTACGTGACAATATGTTTGCTAAATCCAGTATCTTTCTACCTTGATTATCACTGTTGGGGGAAGGTTGGGGTTAGTCCACTATTGGTCTCAGTGCCTCATATGCAGACTGAAGTGATGAATGAAAATTTCTACCAAGGCTGGGATTTGTCCCCACGTCTCCAGCTAACTAAGCAGATGTGCAAACCACTGGGCCACCCTGGCACTAAAAATATGATTTTGTGGTATCAAATACAAGATCCAGGTTGGTTGCTTGGTTGGTTTGTGGGAATAAAGGGACCAGACTGCGATGGTCATCGGTGCCACAAGATCCAGGATAAGGTATCAACAGAGAGTAACAGGGGCCATATCATATGTAATAGTGGGACTAATGTGATATTATCAGCACCAGGACACTCTGTTTCAGTCAGATCTGTGTGTGTTATGTGGCCATTTTATGACAAATGAGCACCCCATGAAATATGAATCTCAATCTGTGCTACGCGTGGGTGAGTCTGAATGACAGCTTTTGTGGGAAACATTTGTGGCATGTCACATTTTAGGCATGTTGGTTGGTTGGTTTAAAAGAGGGAGCAGGGACCAAACTACAAGGTCATTGGCCCCTTGTTCCTAATAAAACAATGTCACAAGAATAAAACAGACGAGACATATTTTTGTGGCGGCGTTCGTAGCGACAAACACTTCGCTGTAGAAACGGCTTACGAAGTCACCGCCACACTTTTAATAGCGGGCCGACCGTTCCGCTGGAACAGTGAACAGAAAGATGAAAACCCAAACACTCTGATTAAATAAAAGTCGGTACTTATCTTTATTAACGAAGATACAGAAACACAGTAGTGAACTCCGTGTCTACAGAAATCTGTCTAGTTCGAGTCGGAGTGGCTAGGTCAGCGTCGGCTGATAACAAACAACAACTCTGCTGTGATGAACACACAACTAACTAGCAAGTACACAAATCGGTGGTGAGTATACAACTGAGCGGCGAATACCGAACTGTCCTAGCGCTCGCGACTCCAGCGCTTAAGAAGCCAGAAGCCAGCGGTGGCGCGCGCAGACTTGCGGCGATTTCCTGTATCGCTGGCGCTGCTTATGCGGACGGCGTCCGGACTTTGATGCTGCCAACCTTTTTGGCAGCGGGCTTGGTTGGCATTACTGGCTAGGATATAACACATATAACACAAAATGGAAAGAAGGGAAAAACCATAGGAACGAAGGAAAGGCAACGAACACTAAAAGGAACAAAAGAGGACAAGAAAACAACAGAGAGACACTAGAAACAAGACAGTAAGACAAGAAAGCAGATTACAGTGGCTGGTCGACCACAAGAATAAAAAGGAAAACCAGCCACTCTGCAGCACATTAAAACCTCCACCCTAAAAGCACTAGGGTGGAGGACACAGAGGGACACAAGACATGCTAAAACTTTTATCAAATGATAAAACCCACCCTCACGAATAAAACGTAAAACTAAATCCGTCAATTGTCAGATAAAATAAGCGGCAATGAGTCTGGTAATCCAAGATTTCGTCGCTGGGCAGTCAAAGTGGGACAGTGCACCAGAATATGGGCCACTGTCAGCCGGGTGCTGCACCATCACTGAGGTGCGTCTTGACGGTGCAGGAGGTAACCATGGGTCGCCAAGCATAGCCAATGTGGAGCCAGCAGAGGACAACTGATTCCCTGCAAGAGGCCCGCATGGGAGACTTCCACACATTCATAGTCTTTGTAATGACACGCAGTTTGTTGTGTGTACTGTTATGCCAATCCGTCTCCCAAAGCCGAAAAACCCTGTGGTGTAAGTCAGAATGCAGGTCAGGTTCAGAGATGCCCATTGCCAGAAGCGTAGCCTGTTTGGCAAGTTTGTTGCCTGGGATGCCGATGTGTCCTGGGTTCCACACAAACACCACTGAATGACGGGACTAGTCCAGGGCATAGATGGACTTGTGGAAGGACGCCACCAAAGGATGTCGAGGGTAGTGCTGGTCGATAACTTGTAGGCTGCTCAAGGAGTCAGTACACAGAAGAACATGAGCGGATATACTGAAGTACATGAGATATGGCCACGAGCTGTGCTGTGAATACACTGCAAGGGCAAGGAATTCTGTTCAATATGGCCTCTGTGGGCAAAGGCGAAGCCAACATTACCATCAGCCATTAAGCGGTTGGTGTAAACCACTTCAGAGCCCCGGAACTCTTCGAGAATCGAAAGCAAGTGACAGCAGAGAGCTGCACGGTTAATGGAGTCCGTAGGGCCACATGAAAGGTCCAGGCGAAGCTTCAGCCTGCAGCTACACCACGGACATGTACGTGAATAGACCTTGAGGAGAGGTGGTAAAGGGAAGGACTCCAGTTCAGACTGAAGCGATCACACACGAACCACAATTGTTAGCCCTGACCTGGTTCTCCAATGTGGGAGGTGAACCACCATGGTTGGGAAAAGAAGACGGTAATTAGGATGTTCAGAAGAGCTATAAATGTGTGCAACATAACTGGCGAGCAGTTTTGCATGTCTAATCTTCAATGGAGATACTACACCAGTACGCTTATCATCGGACTCATCCTAAAAGCTCCTGTCGCTAGTCGAACTCCGCAATGGTGTAATGGGTCAAGCAAACGCAATGCTGAGGGCGCCGCCAAACCATAAATCACACTCCCATAGTCAAGGTGGGATTGAACAAGGTGTAGCAGCACTACTGTAGGAAAAGACAGTTTTGGTGCAGTACTTCGGAGCGCACAAGTTACAGTCAGGTGCGGGCCTGTTTACAGTGAGTTACGCTCACCAGGAGTTGCAAAGTAAAATAGACGCCACCAGAAAAAGTACACGCAACGGTTTGCATGGTGCAAGTTACAGGCAGAAAGGGCCCACTGGCCTACTTAGGTGTTATGAGTACGTGACTCGGAGTGGCGTGTTAGCAAAACAGAGGTGCACAGCTGCATATAAATAGGTGCCAGTTTTCTAATAAGGCATTCAAGTGTGGCAGCTCTCTCCTGGACGGTGGGGTGTGTCACACAACCAGCTACACACAGCAGCAGATGGGGTGCCAGCGTTCCAGTCCCTGGCAGATCACTGGTTCGACCCTCTGAGGCTGACGCAGGGTCCGTGGGCAGCCAGCGACGGGCCACTCCACGGCTCACTACCGATGGCAGTCGTCTTGGCTCCCGATATGCACTGGAGACATCCAGGGTGAGGGCAACAGATTCGGATGCCGGATCGTGGGCGCTTGTTGTCGCCGCATTCTCAGTCACACCGACGAGGTAGCGTGTCGCGGGTCGCCTTGCAGCGGGCGGTGCTGAGGCGGCAGAGTCGAAGTCCGCTGAATCAGCTGCCGGCGCATCCTGATGACGACGCAACTCCACTGCCGTACAAGGCCGACACACAGCAGTGCGTGCATGGGTCTCTGAGGCAGCCATTCTGCACCAAGCCGTTTCGCAGACAGCGAATTGGTGTCCTCAGCATTGCAGGACCCTGTGACGCAGACCAAGAGGAATGGGGGCGCTGTAGTTGGGTACAATAAATGACTTGGGAAGCTCAAACAAGTCTTAATACGGTGACTTCTACCTCTTCCTGCTACATTTGGTGTTGCTGTTACATTTGGTGGCAGAAGTTGCCGCTACAAAGGGCTCTGTAGAGCTACAGCAGCGTGGAGCAATCTGCACCCCAGTTGGTGTTGATCAGGCAGTGGGGGACGTTGAGGTGCAGCCAACACTTCCATTTAAGCCGACGAAAATGAGGAACCCAAGTCAAACGAGTGTTGAAAACCAGACCTAAGAATCAATATGTCTCCACTACAGTGAGTGGACCGTCATTAAGGTAAAGTGGTGGTTTCTGATGAATGGCATGCCACTGACAAAAGCATGACACAAGTCTTCAAGGGGGAAAACTGGAAGCCATGGACTAGAGCCCATGACTGCGCCTTGTGGATGGCTCCCTGTAGGCAACGCTCAACGACACCAGTACTGGTGGAGCAGTAGGAAATGCAGAAGTCGTCTGCATACAGAGAGGCTGAAACGGACAGCCCTACAGCTGCTGCTAGACCTTTAATGGCCACTAAAAATAGAGACACTCAATACAGATTCCTGCGGGACCCTATTCTCCTGAGTATGGGGGGAACTATGGGAGGCACCAACTTGGACATGGAAAGTACGGAGCGACAGGAAGTTTTCGATAAAAATCGGGAGCGGGCCCCGGAGACCACACTCATACAATGTGGCAGGGATATGATGTCACCAGGTTGTGTCGTATGGTTTACGTAAGTCAAAAAAGATGGCAACCAGCTGTTGGCTTCTGGAAAAGGCTGTTCGGATGGCAGACTCGAGGGACACAAGATTATCAATGGTAGAGCGACCATGGCGGAAGCCGCCCTGGCATGGAGCCAGTAGGCCCCATGACTCCAGGACCCAACTGCCGACACACTATACATTCCAGTAGCTTACAAAGAACGTTGGTGAGGCTGATGGGCTGATAGCTATTCACATCAAGCGTTTTTATACTGGGTTTGGGCACTGGAATGATGGTGCTCTCCCGCCATTGCGATTGAAAGACACCATTGCACCAGATCTGGTTGAAGATGATAAGGAGATGTCACTTGAAGTCATATGAGAGATATTTAATCGTCTGTGGACCCAATCTGTCCCAGGAGCTGTGTTGGGCCAACGTGCAAGGGCACTGAGGAGCTCCCACTCTGTAAATGGAGTGTTATAGGATTCACTGTGGCATGTAGTGAATGAGAGGACTTTCCCTTCCAGCCGCTGTTTGAGAGTGCAAAAGGCTGGGGGGTAATTCTCCAATGCAGAGACTCGAGGAAAGTGCTCAGCAATTGCATTTGCGTCAGTAGATAACACGCCATTTATGGGAACACCTGCTGGGATCTGGTACCTGAAAAGACGTTTGATCTTTGTGCAGACTTGGGAAGGTGACGTATGGCACCTAATGGTCGAGACATATCTCTCCCAACATTCCTGTTTCCGCCTTTTGATAAGCTGGTGGATGCGGGCAAGGAGCTGTTCAAAGGCTATGAGGTGCTCCAGGGAAGGGTGCCACTGTAAAGCTCGCCGACGCTCCTTAATTGCTTCATCGACTGCCGGAGACCACAAAGGGACTGTCTTATGCTGGGGGCACCCTAAAGAGCGAGGAATCACGTTTTCTGCCACAGAAACAATTGTTGTAGTCACCTGCTGAACCATGACATCGATGTTACCATGTGGGGGAGATTCAACGGTAATAGCAGAGGTGAAAGTTTCCCAGTCCGCCTTATTTAAAGCCCATCTGGGCAGGCGTCCTGTGCCTGACACCGGGGCAGTGACAGGAAGATGGGACAGTGGTCACTACCACACAGGTCGTCATGTACTCTCCAGTGGATAAAAATGGAAATGAGCGTTAGGCTTCTTTGGCCGGGAGGCCGCTTACGAGGCAGGTCCACCTGCCTTGGTGCAGGTCTTATTACATTCGACGCCACATTGGGCGACCTGCGTGCTGGATGAGGATGAAATAATGATGAAGACAACACAACACTCAGTCCCTGAGTGAAGAAAATCCCTGACCCAGCTGGGAATCAAACCTGGGCCCCCTTAGAATGGCAGTCCGTCATGCTGACCATTCAGCTATCGGGGCAGACTCCAGTGAATAGATGGGAGAAGTCCTGGGCTGCAAATTGATAAATCAATGGCCAAGTAACTGCCATGAGCCACACTGAAATGTGTGGCGGCCCCAGTATTTAAGAGGTAGAGGTTGAATTGAGACAGTAAAGTTTCGACATCTCTGCCTCGGCCAGTAAGGACGGTGCCACCCCACAAGGGGTTATGGGAATTAAAATCTCCCAGGAGGAGGAAAGGTTTAGGGAGCTGATCAATCAGTGCAGCTAATACATGCAGGGGGTACTGTACTGTCTGGAGGAAGATATACATTGCAGACAGTTATTTCTTGTGTCGTCCTTATTCTGACAGCCACAGCTTCAAGAGGGGTTTGAAGGGGCACAGTGTCGCTACAGTCTGAGTTTAGGACATAAATGCAAACTCCACCTGACACTCGATTATAGTTGCTACGGTTCCTGTAATGTCCCTTATAACTGTGGAGGGCAGGGATCCACATTGCCGGGAATCAGGTTTCCTGCAGGGCAATGCAGATAGCAGGTGTAAAGCTTAACAGTTGCCGTAGCTCAGTCAGGTGGTGGAAAAAACCGCCACAATTCCACTGGAGGATTACGTGTTCGTGAGACTGGGAAGGCATGGAACATTCAATGAGGCAGACGCCTCAGGGTCACCTGCTGCCACCGACTTATTGCCTGAGCAGTCTCTATCCATTGTGTCTGAGCGTCTGGTGAGATCTAGATCCTCAGCAGACGCCAGGATCTCCACTGCATCCTCAGAAGCAGAGCTTGTAGGTAGCGGTGGTGTGGGTGCCACTGCAATTTCCTTGGTCTTAGGGGTCTTCTTTTTTTATTTCTCTCACTGCTCCTTGGGTTTCCCTGGCTGGGAGTACTTCACTGATTCAGTCTGCGGGACTGAGGATGAGCATGAAGCCATATAACCAGCTGCTTTTGAGCTGCTCAGTCACTGGCGGGGGTCTTCCTTCCCAATAGCAGAAACCTGGGAAGGGAGTGACCCAAGGGACCCCTTCCTAGTGAGAGAAGCCGAAGATGACTTACACTTCTCCAGCTTAGAAGTGGGGACAGACGTCCCTGATGGTTGGGGGGGGGGGGGGGAGGGGGTGTTGCTCCCAAAGTAGGTGGTGCGGGAGCAACAGGGAGGGAAATGCCCCCCCCCCCCCCCCCCACCATCAAGGGGGCAGGTGTAGTCTTCCGGCTCTGAGAGGTTACTGGGGTTGGCAGAGCTGATGGGGCCAGAACTGTTGTAGCAGCGGCCTAAGATGATGTCATATGTACAGGATGTAGGCATTCAAATTTTCTCTTAGCCTCAGTGTAGGTCAGTCGGTCCAGCGTCTTGTTCTCCATGATTTTTCTTTATTTCTGGAGAATCCTGCAGTCTGGCGAGCAAGGCGAATGGTGCTCTCCATAGTTCACACAGATGGGAGGCGGGGCATATGGAGTATTGGGATGTGATGGGCGTGCGCAATCTTGACATGTGATGCTGGAGGTGCAGCCAAAAGACATATGGCCGAACTTCCAGCACTTAAAGCACCGCGTCAGGGGACGTATATAGGGCTTTATGTCACACCGGTAGACCATCGCCTTGACCTTCTCGGGCAATGTATCACCTCAAAGGCCAAGATGAAGGCACCGGTGGCAACCTGATTATCCCTCGGATCCCGGTGGACACGCCGGACGAAATGTACACCTCGGCACTCTAAATTGGCGCGCAGCTCATCGTCAGACTGCAAAAGAAGGTCCCTGTGAAATATGATACCCTGGACCATATTTAAGCTCTCATGGGGCGTGATGGTTACAGAAACATCCCCCAGCTTGTCACAAGCAAGTAGCACCCGTGAATGGGCAGAGGATGCTGTTTTGATCAAGACTGACCCAGATCTCATTTTGGACAATCCCTCCACCTCCCCAAACTTGTCCTCTAAATGCTCAACAAAAAACTGAAGCTTTGTCGTCATGAAAGACTTCCCATCTGCTCTCGAACATACAAGGTACTGGGGCGAATAAGATCCGCTGCCATCATTAGCCTGACATTCCTGCCATGGTGTGGCCAGGGAGGGGAACGACTTGGGGTCGTACTTCTGTGTGTTGAATTGAGCTCATGAATGCTTAGAGACTGCTGGTGGTTCACCACCAGCAATAAATGATGGACTACGCTTCATCACATGTCGTCTGCCCTGATGCCACACACTCCGACCAGGGGCCCTCCCCACGGGTGCCACCCAGCCACAGTGAAGGCCACTTGGCATTATGGCCATTGCCGGAAGACCCGATGCCCCAGGGCGATGGGCATCTACCCTTGGCATATGTGGAGAGTTATCAGCACAGGCATCAGCAGAGTGATCCCTGTGTGGTCAGGGGGCTACAACCAACAGGGTACATGGTGAACCCACCACAAAGGACTGGCTACCGTGCTGGATATCAGGCGCAAAGAAGTCCATGGTCATCGTTGACACAGGAAGTGACACTGCATAGTGCGTGGTGGAAAACACACCCAAGAAGGTGTCCTCACCCAAGAGATGGAGAATGAATGGGACTGATATGCGATGACGAGTAAGTGGGCTAAAGATCTCAATGGACGATGGACATGATGCACTATGTAAGACGCCCTTCCCCAATTG
This sequence comes from Schistocerca cancellata, assembly GCF_023864275.1. Classification (NCBI taxonomy): domain Eukaryota; kingdom Metazoa; phylum Arthropoda; class Insecta; order Orthoptera; family Acrididae; genus Schistocerca; species Schistocerca cancellata. The sequence goes on from NC_064629.1 coordinate 825,766,683, forward strand.
GCTTACTCTTTGGGAAAATTTTGAAGAATGGAGGTCAAACCCTACAGGAGACCATCACAAAGGCCGAAATATGTGAGACTCCTTTTAGTCGCCTCTTACGACAGGCAGGAATACTTCAGGCCTATTCTAACCCCCAGACCCGCAAGGGGGGGGGGGGGGGGGGTTAGGCATGTTGAGATGGTGTTCTGTCAATCAACTGTTGTGCTGAGCTGATCACGAGAACAAAGTTGTTTCCAGTTCTTCATACAAAACACTCACAATGGGATGGGAGGGCCATATGGGGGGTCAATACCTCCCACTGCTCCCTCTGGAGACCAGTGACTTGTAACAGCACTAAATACTTTAGATAATGTTTCTGATTGTGAAAAGAAAAAAAATGTTGAAAACATGTATTTAGCTAGCTAAAATTAGTAAGTTTAGAAATGTGGTACTCTTCATACAGACAGTGACTTGGTGTCAAGTTGCAGTTAAATTTCCAAATTAAATGAAGATTACCAAATTACGAGAGCATGCTGAAAAGTAATGCCTCAAAATCTTTTGCTCCATTCTCAATATCAGTTGAGGTATTACATGTGATGGATATTACTCAGTTAATTTTCCTGCTTCACTGACCAAAGTTGCAACCCCCTGCTGCCAGAGGGCTCCGCATTGGTGTGTAGTGTAACCATCAGTGCATGAGAAACAGTATGCTCTAACCGATTTCCTAACTTCAGAAAATGGGCCTCCAAATGAAAGCCATAAAAGAATGGAAGCTGTGTACGATGATTGTATCAACATCAGTAATATGACATTGGCTTGTTTGTGCTCAAATCGAGAAAACGGTGGTGCTAACCTCAATATGTGCGACAGCTCTGAATGGATGACCACTACGGCAACAGACAAGATTCATCGGAATCGGGTTGATGAACTTATGAGACAGAATTGTCAGATAATGCACATGCAGCTCTCAGGTAAGTGTGGCATATCACGAGATCATTTACAGGCCATTATTGCAGAACATGTGCATGGTGGGTGCCTCAAATGCTCACTCCTGAAAAACAAAGGAGAGTGGGCATCTGTCAACAATTTCTTTTGCATATTGAGCATGGAGCATGAGGGTGATGGGTTCCATAACAACATTGTGTCATGATGAAAGCTGGGTTCACCATTTTGATCCCAAAAACAAGATCATCAATGGAGTTACACCACAAATGATCACTGATTGGGGGAAAAAGATTGAATTCATGCTGGAAGGCACTAACATAAACTCTACAAGATACTGAGAGACCATCAGAAAACTGAAGCGCAAATTCGAGGTCATCCACGCACAAGTGCTGCAACAATCTGACACCTCGTGTTCACTGTCGTTGATCATCCTCCATACTGTCCTGACTTGGCCCTATCAGATTTTCCATCTGTTTCCAAAACTTAAAGAACATCTTTGAGGACTTCTCTTAAATAGTGATGAGGTTGTGGCTCTGTCAACAAAGTTATGCAGTGACAGTATCAACAAACTGGTGTCTCCCTGGGAGAAATGTATTCCTTGCCAGGCTGACTGTGTTGGGAAAGATGTAGAATGTCAATAAGTTTTCACAGAAATTCAGAATCATTTTTCTGCCCACCCTCATAATTAAAAATATTTTATTTGAAAGAACAAAAAATGCTACTTTGTCACATTAAAAGTCTGTGTTGCTTGGATCCTCCTTGGCATGCTGTCCACGAGGCAGTAGAAACATTGCTACTTCAGCCTGTCCCTAGATGGTAGGCTTGTGGTTTTCTGAGATGATCTGCTTCAAGTTTCATCCTGTTCTAAGTATGCTCAGGCCATTTCTTGCAAGCAGTTACTACTACTACTACTACTACTACTACTATGTTGTTATCATCATCCTATATTTGGCAGTGAAGAGAAGCAGACTCCACTAGTGGGGTGACGTTCTATTGCAGATGTGCCCTAGCCCACCCTCATGTACCATGTTGCTACAGAGGTTTGTTCTATTGTTAGCAATGGGTCAACACAGGCCTTCTTGCCGCCTCCAGAAAGACAGTGCACAGTTCTGTTACATTCTGTTTGAGATACTTGAGACCACAATTCGTAGGTGGCATCACCTTCTGATGCTGATTGCAGCCAACCATCACTTGACATATCTTCAGTATTTTGTGTTTCACAATAGGAGTTGATTGAATGCTGTAGCTGTGGCATATGCCAATTCTGGGTTAACAGTCCTTACTGTAAAGTCTAAGCTTCAAATTATCATTCGACGCCTGGTAACAGACTTAACATTGCACATAAGCTGTATTGTTCCATTCTAAACTGGAGATGCAGTGCGCTCTACCGAACTATTGACAATGCAGGTTTACTCCTGCCTCCATCGCACAGATGGCTTAATGCAGTGATCTCTTAAGATCATCTTTGAATTTCATCTGGCTGAACGTGACCGTTTCCTGAATTATGGACTCAAGTTGTTATAATTCTTCTCCCTTATGGGTTGCATGAGAAAGATCTCTGAGCAGATGGTCAAATGTTGCCTTATCTAGATCTTGGAATCCAGGAAGTTCCTCTGTCACTATCAGTTTGACTGCAAGATATATCACTCCACTAGTGGTAACATGGCCCTGTTGGAGACTGTTGCATGACCTAATTGTTTTTTTTTTTTTTTATCAGAAAGGCCTTTGATAGTATTTGGAAACAACATTCGCCAGTTACTTCATGACAGACTTCAAATTGTGTCTTTCCATTTTTATAGTCCTGCTATTTTAAACACAGAGACTACGATATCCTGTCTGACTGCTTTGATAAAGAGAATGGGATCCCTCTAGGCAGTGTTTAAAGTGTGACTTATTGAAATTGTTGTTGACGGTACAATGACCACGGTAAGCCGTCTTGTCCAGAGTTGCTTCTTTGAAGATGATTGGATCTGACAACTAGGAGGCTAAAAGAATGGGCAGAGAAGTTTTTTCTCAACTGAGCACAGTTACCACATTTAGGTTTCTTTTTGCTGGGGCAATTGTGGAAATTGGGAATTAATTTGTGCAAATAGTCCTTGAAAATAAATTTCAAATGTGAATTCTACAGCACTGTAATTGACACTCAAATTCAAGTAAATAAAAGGGTGTGCCCATATCTACTGCCACTCATTAAATAAATACAGCTTTCACCTTTACATGAGGAAGTACAGTACATCTCTAAAATGAGACAAATATATTTTTAGTTTCTTGTATAGATCATTACTTCCTTTGCATAATCACGAACATGTTGCCGTCTCTTCTGGTATTAACACTGGCATCACATGTGATTCTCATGCTGTGAAAACACAGAAGTTCCATTAAGATAAAATAGTAACTAAAATAACAGCTGTTAGGACACTGTTTACTTTATTTTGATGGCAGCATCTCCTAAGTTTAGATTTCAGAATATCTCGTTATGTACAACAAACGCTGCTTATGATCTTGACCTGAAAAATATGTATATCCTGTTAGCATTCACAAAGAGAAGTAGGTTACTGATAAATGAGCTTTTCTTGAAGATAATTGGCAAGGGATTGTTTGGCAGTCAAACAGGTGCCTCCTCCTAAAGTGAAAGTTTACTGCATGATTCACACTTTCTTAATTTGTTTTTGTGGGTACCGTGCAGAATAATAATTGAATAAGTAACACAGATGGACATTGTAATGGTTCCACATCAGCTGTTACACAGTCCCGAGTTCGAGTCTCGGTCGGGCACACAGTTTTAATCTGCCAGGAAGTTTCAGCTGTTGCACATATTTATATAGTTTTGCGCAATTGGTAATTTGTGGGCAACATGTCATAATACTGTATATCACACTAACTGCAGAAATGACAGTTCTGAAAATGGTCAAAATTGACCAACTGAGTGAAACTAAATTAAACACGTGTAAGCAACAACCAAGGTGGAACCATTACAATGCCCTTCAACAAATCTAAGGCTGTGGTACCAGACAGGAAGAAAATGATTATAACACCGTATTTTATGATAACAGCATACACAATATTTATTACTGTACAGACATTCCATACAAACATACATCACTGATAAAAACAACTTCAACAAATAATTTTCAATTATGTAATAACAGTAGGTTTGTCACGTCCAGTAAATTCTTGCAATCGAGCCAACTCCAAAGCGAGTGAGATAAGTGGCTTGAGGACAACCTGAAATCAAAATAAGAAACTATTATAAGGCAACAGCAGCAATGCTTTTAAAAGGACTACACTGAAGATATTAACACTGAGTGGATTCTGTTCCACTGTCACTCGTAGAAGACATACAATCTAAACTTTTATTAAAAACATTTTGTTGACTACCGTGAGGACAGAACTGACCCCATGATCCCCTTTAAGAAAGGATGTCTTATTTGTAATACAACTGGAGGGGAGGCCATATGTGACCTGAAACACACGACATGTTTCATTTAGAAGTGATCTCAATACAAGGTAGTAACAGTAGAGTCTTGATAGAGTTTTAGATTTTTACAGTTCTACTTGTTATCATTTTCTTGCTATCCTGTGCATATATTTGTGTTTATGCTGGTGTGGATGTGCAGGAAAATGAGTCCAATGACTTGTTACTGTGTTTTTCCTTTTTTGGCAAAATGTACTTTAAAACTGAAAGGGTGACTGCTTATTCAGTATTGTTATGAGTAGCATTAACTCACACAATTCTCACACCAAAAGTGAAACATTTCACAACATTTTCATTTTCACTGACATTGTTGAAAGACTCGTGGTTTGAAATAGATGATTCTGAACACTCAGGTGTGTGTTAAAATACAGTTGTTGACAATCATGATGTCAGTGGCACTGATTGTGATAGTAATGATAGAAACCTCTAGGTTTGGGTGCAGATGTCAATCTGTGGTCACGTGGGTACTGTATGATGTTAGTGGCAGACATGTGAAACAGATATTATAATAAAAGAAAACTTTGCATACAACAAGATGCTTCGAATCACTCTGTTTGCAATGTATTTTACAATAAGATGATTAATTTGGTTATGACTGAGGCCAACAGAAATACTACACAGAGGACAACCATGCAAGCCTAACCGCAGTGACTGTCACATTCTCGAATACAAATCACGTTTTGAATAACATTTTGGCAACAATAAAGAGATGAAATTACTGTGACGCTTTTCCAGTATTCGTATTTCACTGAGATGCCATTGTCAGCAAAATTTTTTTCACTAGACTGAGCTGCAAATTATCTGTATTCTGTTGGTGAAATGAAATGATTTTATTTATATTATTTCCAAGTATCTTGTTATTGTAATGAGACACAGCAGCGAATCATCAGAGTGCTTGTGGTACTAAACATGTTAAGCAATGTGCAATTAATATAAATGGTGGAAAGGCTTCCACGGTGATCCTCCAGATGCTCCAGTCACACCACTTAACAGTAATATTTCCATGGATCCATTTTAATGACTGTGCAGAGGGTTTCAGTGAGATTAAGTATGTATCAGCTAGCACAGTGCAAATTTTGCATTTGGAGCTTTTGATCCTTTCATAGTCATGGCATTATGTTGGTACAACTAATTCAGAAACAAAATGAATTGTTTTGAAAGCAATAATTTGATCTAGATACTTAGCAACAGTGGCTACCAATAGAAACCTTCTCATATAAAATTAGTGAATATGCCTCCCACTGCACCTACTGCCTGTGTAGTGTTCGGATTTGTTCTTACAGCACACAGATCAGGGAGGTTTGCAGTTAGTTGATATTATCACACTTAAACCAGTAACAGAGAGGTGGATATTTGGAAGCCTGTGGAAACATGCTTCATTCTGGTAGCTCAATATTAGAAGTCTTAACTAGTGATGGAATGCAGTTCTGCAAATTGGCCTTCATGTAAAGTATCAATTACGTGTCTTAATTTTGACTTAGGCTCATCCAACAAAAATGAAGTTAGATGCAAAATGAGTCCACTTGCAACACAGAAAATGCACACCATCATCAAATCACAACTGTAAAGCTGAGGTAGGATATGATATGGCGTAACAGGAGAAGGGTAAAATCACTGTCTGGTCATCTGTTTTAGGTTTTCTTTGGTAACTCAAAATCTCATAGGGTAAATGCCTTTCAATTTGTTGCTGTATCGGCAGCTGGTGTGTCAGCTTCGGTACTTGGATATTAATGTAACTTCTCATTTGGCATAATGAGGCTATGTGGAGCCCGTGCTATGTCATTACATACCAGGAGTGTCTTGTGTGGTAATTTAACCTGGGATTTCAATGTAAGTAATCAGTGAATCTAATTACTAGACTAAAGACATGACAATACCTTCCCCTCATCCATTTCCAATTGCTCTAGGGGCTCTCTGCAACACCTCACTGTTGGCACTAGTTCCTCAAAAGAAACCAGAGGAACTGGTATGCAAAGGATCTTGTGCCATCAAAACATCCCATCACTAAAGCAGCTAACATTTGAGCCTTCTTAAGGAGACCATTGACAACATAGGACACTGGCCATGGGAATTGTTTTGAACCCTTAAAAGTAACTGCATCTGTGTACCAAGTACACCTGGGAAAAAATTCCATTAAACATTCATGAACAAAAATGTGAAGATATAAATGGATAGCTGTTGAAGTGTTGAACTTCAAGAAGTCATGGAGAGAAGCTTTTGGAAAATCATTACTTTGTATTCATTTCTCAGAATCTTCAGAATGATGATTAAACATAAAAAGCTGGTACATACACTGCACACTGAAGGGGAGAAGGTATTGAAATGAAACTTCCCAGGTTGAGAGGGTATGTGATGTTATTTAAGTGATTACAAAATCGAGTCAAATGTATGAGTAACTTGATAGTATAAACTTATATATCAGTATGATGTTGCACCATCTATCACTGGATATATGCACCGACTCAGTTGGGAAGAGGGTCATAAAACCATTGTATCCTTTCCTAAAGCAATCTGGCCGACATTGGGTACTGCCACTGGGATAGAGCTGATACCTGATATGGTCCCACACATTCTATCAGGGACAGATCTTGCTGGCCATGTGAGTACCTCAACATCCACAGGCGACGACAGTTCATAGAGACATGTATTGTGTGGATGAGCATTACCCTGATGCAAAATATCACCACCTTACTTTTAGACGAGAATGCAGTATGTCCGTGGCATATCATCGAGCTGTCCTAGTTCCTGCATTCACTACCAACTGCGACCTGACAGCTTCCCCACACCACAGCACCAGGAGTAATACTGCTGTGCGATTCCGAAACAGAGCAAGAATGGGACCCCTCCCCAGATCGCCACCATACTCACCAACAACTCTCATCTGTGCTAGTGCAGAACTGATTCATGTGATGACATTTATAAGCTGTTCATGCTTCCTGGTCATGGCACTACTCCAAACACAGCCATTTTCATTGTGTTAACAGCAGTCTTTCTTGTTGTACTCTCCCATCGATGGTGCGGCATAACACAATTTTGCAGGGAGTTCATTATTTGTTCTAGGATGGCAGGCGTGCATGTGAAAGGACTATGGTATGCATGGTGCACAATATAGCTATGCACTTTAGGGTGGTCAGGTGTGGTCAACCAGAACCTTGCTGACGAGTAAGCCTGCTCCCACGTTGCTGTGAGACCACTCACATTCTGTCAGGGGCTGGTAACTCTGTCTCTCAATAGTATGCAGCATCTCCATTTCCTTCTCAGTGACCACTCTATATCTGACACTGTTCACACTCTTAGATATCCTACATGGACTGGTAACAACACTAAACACAAACAACACCAATGCACTTTGTTGGCCATTTTCATGTCACAGAGAATTGCAGGTCTTAGTCATTTATATACTCATGTACTCATCCAACATGATAGTTTTGTGCATCGCTTTTCAAATTAATATTCATTCTTATGCATAAATTATTTCACATCAGGGTTTGTGATACTGCAATGATTGAACATCGTAGCCCTTTTAAAACTGAGATATCAAACTTAGTGAAACTTAGAACTTTGAAGAAATCTGTATAGATGAGTGGGTTGTTGACAAATCTGAAAGCTCCTCACGAAGGAAAATTAGTAACAGAGGACATCATGAAAACGAGGAAATATATTCTGCTGTACTGTGCAATTCATTGCCTCTAATACCACTTAATAATTGACTCATAATGTATGTATCCTCACTGGAGTCCTTTTTCATGCTTTTATCAGGCGAAATTGGTTTACTATTTGTATAATCAAACCCATTTATGTCAACCACAAATGTAACATTAATTAAAACCTGCAGCTGCATAATAATGTAACTTAAGATACTTCATAATAATCCACACAGTTCTGGAAAACAAGTTGTGCGCCTGTAACTAATGTTTTAGGAAACAACTCTTCCACTACCACACTTTATTTATTAAGTCACAACTAGTTTCAAGGCTGAAGCCTCATTGTTAAGTTCTCATGCAAGTTGTTATGTTATATGGCATATATATCAGTCAGATCACAACTAACACATATTTCCTAACTAGTTAACAGCCAGACAAAAATCAATTTTTGTAACATCTATTTCTCCCTCTGTAAAAAAGAATTGTATTGTTTTGGTCATTTAGCTGTTTGAACTCAAGAACTCTTAATATTTTTTGCAATGCAGTTTTTTTTGTGGTTCACTGCTCTTTATTTACATGTTTAATAGTGTTGCAAAGAAATCTGTTACTACCACATTCACAATCACCTCAAATATCATTCAGACGATATTTTTTTACCATTTTCCAAAAATGAATGCTAAGAACACAGCTCTGTAGAAACTGTTGACAAAATAATTCATAATTTAAGGTACAGGTCTCTATAGTCTCAAGAACTGTATGTGTGTTTTATGTGAATAAATTGGAAGTAAAATCGGTTTTTCATGAATGACAGAAACATTACTCCAATCATCAATCTCCTTTTATTTATGAATTAAAGTCCAATAATTGCATTCTGAGATACTAATATATGTAAAATATTATGTATATTTCACTTTCTCTCTGTGCCTCATGAAATCATAAGAGATTCATTTAAAAAATAAATCATCTTTCTTTAATTCCATAATATGGCATACACAAAGCCAGAAAACATCTAATAAGAAGAAATTACAATAATTTACAAGTATAGTAAATATATTACTTACCTGAGGCTCTTCTGTGTATGCTTGTGGCTCATAGCTCTCAATATACACTCTAACAGTAGCACCACTACTGCCAGTACCACTAAGACGATACACTATACGTGACCCATCCTCGAAAAGAACACGGATTCCCTATGGAGACATCAACATACAATACATTATATCTCAGTGGAAGGAAAACTTGACTAATGTTAATAACTTATTTGTGAAAGTTATCAAATATTCATAATTACTAGGGACCTGAAAATTCACATTTGCTATAAATACAAACACAACGCATATTCTGCCTCAAAATGCAAATTTATGTATAACAAATGTTGTTTCATAGTTAACAGTATCCAGATGAACAATTTCATGAGGGATGGTTTGAAATTGCTTTATTTTCTCAATGTAAACATTGAAACAGTAATCAGTTTGTGATTACTGGTATAGCACAGCATCTGGAAAAGCCAAACAGGAAAAAGAATGTGTGTAGGAATGTGTCTCCAAAATAAACAGCACACCTCTACATGAACACAGAGAACACAAGTTATGCTCTGGAGCCACATCAAACAATGAGTGGGTACAAGTTGTGTATAGCAGTGCAGGACTCAGCTGTGGGACATACCACCATAGAACAATGAAATGCTCCTAGCTGAATGTTGTATTCTGAAAAATTACACCACTTTAATGTGGTAATTTTAGATTTTGAATATTTGAACTATTGTTGCACAAGGTAATGGTAGAGGTTGTGCCTGAACAACTTCATTTACAATGCTGTCAACCTTGGCAAGCAACTGTACGGTAGCCACTATCAATTGCTTTGTACGCTTGGCTTTTCTTCGCTCTGTGCATAGCTCATTTTCTTTTCTTATTCTAAAATGAGTAAAAACACTGATCTTGATCCATTGCAGATTTTGAGTATGACTCTCACAACACCAGAATGGATCAGCAATTCCTACAACCACGTCAGTTCTGCTTTCGCAGAAACAAAGAACATGGGTATAGGCTGGGTGCCCTGTCAGAAGGAGGTGGGGCTTGATCCCACACCCCTCAGGTGGTCAAAGTCATTTGTTTAAGCTCACGAACACCTGCCTTGTAGTATTGGTTGCAGTTTCCGTACTACAGCGACGAGGAAACATAACCCGTCAACGCATTTCGATTAAACCGAGAATCTTCCTGTAAAATGCAAATAGAGCTATTTCAATCCTGCTTCTACTTCAAGTACTAGTCAGTTCTATCTGTACCACTGTCAAGAATTGGTCATATGGTTCATAAAAGGGCTCTGCAGTATGCTTCTCAGAGCTTGCTTGCAACAGATTCGAAATCACTGTTCTGCAAATTTTGCAATTATCGCACTGGATGTGAAAAGAAAGATAACCGTTGAGAAAAACTTTAAATTAAAGAAACTTTGTTCACTGGTGAGAAAAAGCTGCTGCATCTCAACAGAAACAATTATCTGTTGAACACCTACTAAAGAAGAAAACAAGCAAAGACTAATGCAATTTTGTCATATGATGACATGATGGAGACCGTGGCTGTTGTTTGAAGACAAATGTTGATGGTGTTAGGACAGCAACCAGCCACAAATTTACTTTCAGTTCCTTTATTCAAAGGGTACCGTTACCGGTTTCGAATCATTGTGATTCATCTTCAGACAGTTTATACTGAGGTGACAAAATTCGTGAGATAGCGCTATGCACATGTACAGAAGGTGCATTGGTGAAGCTGTCATTAGTACTCAAGTGACTTATGTGAAAAGGTTTCCAACATAGATGGCTGTGCAATGGTAATAACATACTCTGAACACAGAATGGTTAGTAGGAGCTAGACACATGGGCATTCCATTTCAGAAATTGTTAGGATATTCAATATTCAGAGATCCACAGTGTCAAGAGTGTGCCGAGAATCCCAAATTTCAGGCATTACCTCTCACCATGGACAACACAGTGGCCGGTGGCCTTTACTTAACAACTGAGAGCAGCAGCATTTGCATAGAGTTGTTAGTGCTAACAGATGAGCAACACTGTGTGAAATGACTGCAGAAATCAGTGTGGGACGTACGATTAATGTATCCATTAGGACAGTGCGGAAAAAAATGTGGTGTTAATGGGCTATGACAGCAGACGATCAACATGAGTGCCTTTTCTAACAGCACAGCATCACCTGCAGTGCCTCTCCTCGGCTTGTGATCATATCTGTTGGACGCTAGATGACTGGAAAATCATGGTCTGATCAGATGAGTCCCAATTTCAGTTGGTAAGAGCAGATGGTAGGGTTCGAGTGTGACACAGACTCCATGAAGCCATGGACCAGAGTTTTCAACAAGGGACTGTGCAAACTGGTGGTAATTCCATAATGGTGTGGGATGTGTTTACATGGAATGAACTTGGTCCTCTGGTGCAACTAAACTGGTCATTGGCTGGAAATGGTTAAGTATGGCTACTTGGAGACCATTTGCAGCCATTAACGGACTTCGTTTCCAAACAATGATGTCATGTCATGGAGTTACAATTGGTGTGGAGAACGTTCTGGACAATTCAAGTGAATGATTTGCCTAACATGAATCCCATCAAACATTTATGTGGTATATTAGAAAGGTCAGTTTGTGCATGAAATCTTTGTGCATGAAATCCTTCATAGACAACACTTTCGCTATTAAGGACTGCCTAATGGTAAGGTGACCACTGGGGATAAGTGGGAAATCTGGGACCGAGTCTTGATCCAGCACAGATTTTCGTTGTTGTCATTCCATTATACACCTGATGGTTGTCCATATTCACAATTACAAATACATTTCACATATTTCATAACGGCTGTAGTCATCACAGGAATGTTCCTTTGGACATGCGCATGCATGTCCAAAGGAGCATTGCATTGAAATTCAGAATAACACAGGCACTTGTTTCAAGATTGTAAAACAGCATCCATTGTCGTTGTTGAAATTAAAGTGCTGCTCAAGCCATCATTGTGTATCAGTATCACCTAGCAAAATGCCTCACACATAGCCATGAGGTCATAGGGCAGTATTCATGGCATCTGCCTGGAGGACGCTTCCCACATTTTCAAGTCATAATGCAGGACTGTGCACAGATCCCACAGAAATACTTTTCACACACTGTCTGTGATCTTCCAAAACAATAGTTTTCACTCATGTGACCATGTTATCAGACCAGTTGCTGTGAAGGCAAAATTGTTTTCTTCTTTGAGTTTTCACACCCATGAATGCACATCCGTGACACTGTCACCACACATCTATCTCGACTGGCCATGAATTTCAACTGGTATCACACCTTGCAAGTGGAGAAAACGAATGATTACTCACTGTTCTTGTAATGGAAAAATCATTTGTGGTATTAAAGTCACTCCTCACTCACAGCCTAGAATCATATTTGCAGTACAGTGCTGCCATCTGTGTCTTTCACACACAAAAATGTCCATGTCGTTTAAGCAAAATTTAAGGTTTCACTCTGCTTCTGGTTTTGAGAAAGAAAGTCGGGGGACCTCAAAAGTTGAACACACCTGGTAGCGCATGCTCAGTAACTGAGTTCCTTCCTAAGTTGGTCAATTATTCTGTGTCCATTCATGTCTTGACCTGTTTAGTAGTAACCACTCCTATATAAAAAAGATGCCATGTAGTAAACTTGTAATTATATAGGACTTATATAATATATATAATATTATAGGATTTATTACTTGTGGTCCCAGCAAAATTGAACCTCCTGAAGGTAAGTGTTGGTCAGACCTTCTGTCTCTTTGTAATTTTAACACTTTTCTCAACTGAAGTATCACTTATTTTACCTCTGTAAATACTTCATATATGTGAAAAATGCCAAGTTGAACTGTGGTCCATATTCCTTATTAAATTTTAAGTTTCTCTGTTATTGGAGGAAACCATGATTGCACCAAAAGGACTATTGCCTAGTGAAGCCCATTGGTATCCAAATCAACCTCCCACTTGATTACAGATTTACATTTATTCCAAACAGTTAGAAGTTTGCTTTGAACTGGCACTACTCTTTACTGCTGAAATAATGTTGCTGCTACTGTTCTCAAGATTATGAACTTGACACTCAACTGAAAGGTTCTTAGCTATGATTTTATCTGCTTAAACTGTTACGTTAAATGATGAGTTACATTAGTATTCACGTGAAAAGAAAGAACATTTGTCTCGTGTCCAAGTTAATTCATTCATTAGGGAGCTGAAAATGTAGCATCATTTTTTTTTATAAATGATTAGATGTATAATTTTTAAAAGTTTGCCACATTATGTGCCTGAAGATGAAAAATTATTGTAAAAATAAAAGAACACTGACTGGAGATTATAAGAGAGAATAAATACTTTTTGTTCTTTACAGCAAGAGCTAACTTAGTGGAATATTTGCTTTTCCAAAACTTAACCAGTTTTTCCCCAGGATAGTCTTTGCTTATGTTGATGGTGCTAGGACAGCAACCAGCCACAAATCTACTTTCAGTTCCTTTATTCAAAGGGTACTGTTACTGGTTTCGAATCATGATTCATCCTCAGACGGTTTACACGCTTTCTTTATGACCCATGGTGCGTTTTTTACAGATTAATTGTTGTGAAACGTCGGTTTGGAGTGTTTGTTTTCATTACATTCTTCCAACAGATGTAAATGCATTTCCACTGCATTCTTATTGTTGCACAGGTAAATTGTTCTCACTGGACACTTTAGATTTGTCATTGAGAAGATTTCTACCACGCACATGTTTTGATACGTACATAGGTATGTATCAAAACATGGAGTGCGTGGTAGAAATCTTCTCAATGACAAATCTAAAGTGTCCAGTGAGAACAATTTACCTGTGCAACAATAAGAATGCAGTGGAAATGCATTTACATCTGTTGGAAGAATGTCATGAAAACAAACACTCCAAACCGACGTTTCACAACAATTAATCTGTAAAAAACGCACCATGGGTCATAAAGAAAGCGTGTAAACCGTCTGAGGATGAATCATGATTCGAAACCAGTAACAGTACCCTTTGAATAAAGGAACTGAAAGTAGATTTGTGGCTGGTTGCTGTCCTAGCACCATCAACATAAGCAAAGACTATCCTGGGGAAAAACTGGTTAAGTTTTGGAAAAGCAAATATTCCACTAAGTTAGCTCTTGCTGTAAAGAACAAAAAGTATTTATTCTCTCTTATAATCTCCAGTCAGTGTTCTTTTATTTTTACAATAATTTTTCATCTTCAGGCACATAATGTGGCAAACTTTTAAAAATTATACATCTAATCATTTATAAAAAAAAATGATGCTACATTTTCAGCTCCCTAATGAATGAATTAACTTGGACACGAGACAAATGTTCTTTCTTTTCACGTGAATACTAATGTAACTCATCATTTAACGTAACAGTTTAAGCAGATAAAATCATAGCTAAGAACCTTTCAGTTGAGTGTCAAGTTCATAATCTTGAGAACAGTAGCAGCAACATTATTTCAGCAGTAAAGAGTAGTGCCAGTTCAAAGCAAACTTCTAACTGTTTGGAATAAATGTAAATCTGTAATCAAGTGGGAGGTTGATTTGGATACCAATGGGCTTCACTAGGCAATAGTCCTTTTGGTGCAATCATGGTTTCCTCCAATAACAGAGAAACTTAAAATTTAATAAGGAATATGGACCACAGTTCAACTTGGCATTTTTCACATATATGAAGTATTTACAGAGGTAAAATAAGTGATACTTCAGTTGAGAAAAGTGTTAAAATTACAAAGAGACAGAAGGTCTGACCAACACTTACCTTCAGGAGGTTCAATTTTGCTGGGACCACAAGTAATAAATCCTATAATATTATATATATTATATAAGTCCTATATAATTACAAGTTTACTACATGGCATCTTTTTTATATAGGAGTGGTTACTACTAAACAGGTCAAGACATGAATGGACACAGAATAATTGACCAACTTAGGAAGGAACTCAGTTACTGAGCATGCGCTACCAGGTGTGTTCAACTTTTGAGGTCCCCCGACTTTCTTTCTCAAAACCAGAAGCAGAGTGAAACCTTCAATTTTGCTTAAACGACATGGACATTTTTGTGTGTGAAAGACACAGATGGCAGCACTGTACTGCAAATATGATTCTAGGCTGTGAGTGAGGAGTGACTTTAATACCACAAATGATTTTTCCATTACAAGAACAGTGAGTAATCATTCGTTTTCTCCACTTGCAAGGTGTGATACCAGTTGAAATTCATGGCCAGTCGAGATAGATGTGTGGTGACAGTGTCACGGATGTGCATTCATGGGTGTGAAAACTCAAAGAAGAAAACAATTTTGCCTTCACAGCAACTGGTCTGATAACATGGTCACATGAGTGAAAACTATTGTTTTGGAAGATCACAGACAGTGTGTGAAAAGTATTTCTGTGGGATCTGTGCACAGTCCTGCATTATGACTTGAAAATGTGGGAAGCGTCCTCCAGGCAGATGCCATGAATACTGCCCTATGACCTCATGGCTATGTGTGAGGCATTTTGCTAGGTGATACTGATACACAATGATGGCTTGAGCAGCACTTTAATTTCAACAACGACAATGGATGCTGTTTTACAATCTTGAAACAAGTGCCTGTGTTATTCTGAATTTCAATGCAATGCTCCTTTGGACATGCATGCGCATGTCCAAAGGAACATTCCTGTGATCACTACAGCCGTTATGAAATATGTGAAATGTATTTGTAATTGTGAATATGGACAACCATCAGGTGTATAATGGAATGACAACAACGAAAATCTGTGCTGGATCAAGACTCGGTCCCAGATTTCCCACTTATCCCCAGTGGTCACCTTACCATTAGGCAGTCCTTAATAGCGAAAGTGTTGTCTATGAAGGATTTCATGCACAAAGATTTCATGCACAAACTGACCTTTCTAATATACCACATAAATGTTTGATGGGATTCATGTTAGGCAAATCATTCACTTGAATTGTCCAGAACGTTCTCCACACCAATTGTAACTCCATGACATGACATCATTGTTTGGAAACGAAGTCCGTTAATGGCTGCAAATGGTCTCCAAGTAGCCATACTTAACCATTTCCAGCCAATGACCAGTTTAGTTGCACCAGAGGACCAAGTTCATTCCATGTAAACACATCCCACACCATTATGGAATTACCACCAGTTTGCACAGTCCCTTGTTGAAAACTCTGGTCCATGGCTTCATGGAGTCTGTGTCACACTCGAACCCTACCATCTGCTCTTACCAACTGAAATTGGGACTCATCTGATCAGACCATGATTTTCCAGTCATCTAGCGTCCAACAGATATGATCACAAGCCGAGGAGAGGCACTGCAGGTGATGCTGTGCTGTTAGAAAAGGCACTCATGTTGATCGTCTGCTGTCATAGCCCATTAACACCACATTTTTTTCCGCACTGTCCTAATGGATACATTAATCGTACGTCCCACACTGATTTCTGCAGTCATTTCACACAGTGTTGCTCATCTGTTAGCACTAACAACTCTATGCAAATGCTGCTGCTCTCAGTTGTTAAGTAAAGGCCACCGGCCACTGTGTTGTCCATGGTGAGAGGTAATGCCTGAAATTTGGGATTCTCGGCACACTCTTGACACTGTGGATCTCTGAATATTGAATATCCTAACAATTTCTGAAATGGAATGCCCATGTGTCTAGCTCCTACTAACCATTCTGTGTTCAGAGTATGTTATTACCATTGCACAGCCATCTATGTTGGAAACCTTTTCACATAAGTCACTTGAGTACTAATGACAGCTTCACCAATGCACCTTCTGTACATGTGCATAGCGCTATCTCACTAATTTTGTCACCTCAGTATAAAGTGTTCACCACCCTGAATCAAATCAGAAACCATGACTGAATAAAAACTTTACTAGACAGCAATGTTTGATCCATGAGCAGCTTAGTTTCTGCCTACTGTCCACACATATGACAACCCATAATCAGTTACCAGAGCCCTCATCAATTTCTAAATCTAGCAATAGCATATTTGAATTATTTCAGTTCATCAGTGTGTGAAATTGTCCTGGATCATCATCTGCAATTGGTTAATCAAAAGTGGAAAAATATTTTTTGAATGAGAAAGGTGGTGACTGCTCAAGGATTTCAGTCATGCTGTCACTTAGATTGATCATTTCGTGATGAATAAAGGTTTGATTATGGCCGCACGTGTTGGAATCAGTCATCTTGTAAAGGACTTGTGTAGCTGTGACTGCAAATAAATCGTGCAGAATACCAAGTACTGTTACTGTCTTCTTAGAGGATGAATATTCTGATGTAATGTAATGTAATAAAGTATCTGTGCACTGATGTTCCTCCATCACTTTTACTTCTAGCTGACAGTTTTCTTACAGCATATCTCTTTGGTTATGTCCGCAGCTGTAAGTAATACAACACATCACTATTTTCTACAGTTTCTTACCCTGTGAGTTTTACTGACATACAAAAATACGGGAATAAATAGTGGCAGTGCTTAACTCTTCCTACTCAGTCACAAAAAATAAAATATGGGTTGGAACATTTCAGCTTATCTTAGCAATATTACAAATGCTGAAGTCACTATGTGCATGTAATTGAGAGAACTGTATGAAATACAAAGAAGGGTAAAAATGGTAAGGTTACGTTTGAAAGCCAGTGATTGAAACTGGCAAGCACACATTTTTAAAGCTAAAGAGAGATATATAGTTATGTTTACACAACTTTTTATTACCTGTTTTGTTGCAACACTCCCATCAATTAAATCAGTGAACTGAAAATTGTCACCAAGTTTGACAACATATTTCCTTCCATTGGAGGAAAGTTCTTTGCCCTTGAAGGCTCCAGATGTAGCCAGGGCTTCTAATTCTGCCATCATTTTGTTGCAAGGATCACTTTCACAGTTTTCATAATCATACCTAAAAATAATTTAACATAAAAAGTAATGAAGACTGACTGACACACACACACACACACACACACACACACACACACACACCTAATTAAATTAAAACTATAATAATTTCATTCATATCATAAAAATTGTGTTAAAAATCATGTTGAAAATACACATTATCTAAAAAAACTAAAGTAATATGTCACATAAATGTGGCTGGCACAGCACTTAAAAAAAAAAAACTAAATGAGGCAGACCCCCAGCAAATATGTTAACATCCTATGTCATCAATTTAAGAACACCAGACCTAAAAAAAGCTTTTACAATTCTGTTGCACATCCTCACTTTAAATTAAGGTCATATTTCTTCGAAAAACCTGTGGTTGCTATTTTGTCTAAATACAGGATGACTTTTTCCACCGTGTACGAACTCTAGGGCTGATTGATGAGAGGATACAGAACAAAAAAGTTCTAGTGAACTTATTTCTGGAAATGCATGGGTTTCATGCTAGAGACCATTTATTGAGTCACTTTGTTACAGAGACTGTGGTCTAATACACGCTGTACCATGCAGCCACAGTTACAGTATGCATGGTTTCCTTCTAGAGGGTGGTACTGTTCCTCATACGTCACATCCTAGCACCCTCTCCTGCCATAGTAATTGGTAATATTGAGTCCGATTCAGTTACCTTGGTGGTTCACCTCACCTTGTAGTGGATGTGAGAAAGCACTGTACATGATAGTTGTGTATTTGAACCAAGAGCTGGCCGACATGGTGTTTACTTATGGAAAGGCAACTGGCAATGAGCAGCAGGCAGCAAGTTTGTATCACGAGACCTATCCATGCCGACCACAACTGCAGCATTCAATGTTAACAACAGTGTTTCACTGTTTGTCTGAGAGTGGGTCATTTCAGGAAACATGAAATCATGAAGGACTTACCTGAAGTGCTAAGACACCAGACTTGGAGGAAAACATGATTAACACTGTTGAAGGCAACCACAGTGTCAGTATCAGACAGTTGGTCCACCAGAAAAGTGTAAGACAGATGACCGTGTGGAACATTCTCCACAACAATTGTTACTACCCTTACTACTTGCCGGCCGGTGTGGCCGTGCGGTTCTAGGCGCTTCAGTCTGGAACCGCGTGACCGCTACGGTCGCTGGTTCGAATCCTGCCTCGGGCATGGAAGTGTGTGATGTTCTTAGGTTAGTTAGGTTTACGTAGTTCTAAGTTCTAGGGGACTGATGACCATAGATGTTGAGTCCCATAGTGCTCAGAGCCATTTGAACCTTACTACTTACAGTGTATGCAGGGCTTACTAGCGACAGACTTTCCACATCGGGAGTGCTTGTCACTGGTTTCTTAACCAGGTAACCATGATTCTGGGGTTTGTGTCATCCATCCTATTCACAAATCAGGCCACCGTTACATGGAGTGGTATCTTTAACTTTCATAACACAACAGTCATCTATGGGATAATATGGAGAACCCCTATGATATGGTGACAGAGAATCATCAGCATCGGTGCAGCCAGGATGTGTGGGCCAGCATAATTTGTGACCTTATTTTGGGAGCAGTCCTCCTTTCACGTTGCCTAACAGGCTGGAACTATCTGTGTTTCATGCAGGTGACTTTTGCCTCTCTTGCTGGAAAAGTGCCATTGAGGATTCGAAGGTTTATAAGGGTGCTATATGATGGTGCTACAGCCCACTTCGTCATTAATGTCCAGATGCATCTCAATCTTGTCTTCCCTGGTAGATGGATCCCTGGTCAATAGATCAGACAAGCGGGTCCAGTTGCATGGCCTGTTCATTCACCAGATCTCAATTCATGTGATTTTTGGTTATGGGGCTATCTCAAAAGTATTGTGTATGCAGAGCCCATTCCAGATGTGGAGACACTGGAGCAGCATGTTCATGCTCCCTTTGAACTGTTCGGATGCAGCCTGGCCAATGTGAACGTGTGAGGCAAAACATGCTACAGCGCATACACACATGCCTTTAGGCACATGGAAACCATGTTCAACACATACTGTAACTGTGGCTGCATGGAACAGTGTGTATTAGACCACAGTCTCTGTGACAATGTATAATGGAATAAATGGTCTCTAGCATGGAAACCATGCATTTCTGGACATAAGTTCATTAGACTTTTATGTTCCATATCCTCTTATCGATCAATCCCTATAGTTTGTACATGGTGAAAAAAATCACCCTGTATACGACATTCAGTTAAAATATGAACTGAACTGCTTAGTCAGTAACACTACAAGAACAACCTGCCATTTTATCCTCTTGTTAGAGGAGATGGTCATGTTTCATCAGGCATAAAAGTATAAGGAAAACTCCGCTCATCAAAACAGCTGAAAAAGGTAGGTTCAGAGGAAGAAACTTCATTTGCCGTCTCCAGCCAGTCATTCTCCCACATGAAGATGATTTTTAGGCACACACTCCCATTTCAGGAATCAGAGCAAAAGTTTCAATAGTTTTATCCACCAATGCGTTCATTCAGAGCATGTAATTCTGCGCTGTGGAATGAATCTTCTTTAAAAGTTGCGTACTGAAAACTACTGACCAACAGTCCCTTTGTCTCATACAATGTGGCACTCAAGAATACTGATCACAGTCAGAGCTGTTGCTTTTAAATGTTGTAGTCAAGTCAGTTTATCACTGCAATTAAATCCACAATATATCACAGAATTTTTAGAATTGTTCAAACGGCATTCATTCAGGAAAGCTTAAAACACTTTTATTAAAACTAACACACCTATTCCTGAGTCAAAAGTTACAACCTGTGTTCTCCGTAAACTTCTCTAACTTCACTGTCAGTTGTCACTGACAAATTTTTGTAAGAGTGATGGAAGAGGGGGCTTAAAACAGAAAAGTCATTTACAAATTAAAGGCAAGGCACAGGCTTCCTTTTGTCGGATATTATATACTTTGGACAAGGAAATACCATTTGTGGTACCGTCTACATACGTTACACCAGCATGTAGTATTGAAGACAGCCTCCTCAAAAACAAAAAATGTAACTATCGGACGGTTAATACATAATCAAGCATAATGTAAAGTGAGGAGTGAAACCTTCTGTGTTCATACTGATAATGCCTATCGAGATACTTGGATTTTAATGTCTAAATCAGGCAACAGTTCACCACTAACTCCAAGATATTTCTTATGATACCAGTGAAAGCAGCAACTGCTGGGGTTAGTATGAACCTTTCAAAGTTTAAGTGAGATTTAAAATTACTACTGCCAACAATCTAGAAATGTTCTAATCACTTATAAATATCAAAGAAAATTCCCTGTGCAGTGTTGCAACATGGTTTATTATTTCTTACTGACAGCAGGTGTTGTGTCTGGAACACCTACCTCTCTTTCTCTTAAGGTTGCAGGCTTTATTGCAAGTTATAGAAAACCCAAGAGGCATTCCATTATAAACATACTTCATAGATTTTAGAGTTCTTAGCAGTCCTTTGTGTGTAGAAGACAGATAATTTTGCAAATCTCTTCTCTTTGACAATGCAAGTATTATTCCACAAAATATGTGTTGTACCACTTTTTGTAATAGATTTTTCACCAAGAGGGCTCTGCTGTTGAATTCTCAATATGTGGAGTGTTAAAGCTTCATTACAGCCTACAACCCTAGTTCCTGGTAGTTTTTTCAGTTATTATGACCCATATTGAGTCCACAAAATGCATGAGAAATAATGATCAGCACAAGGCCTGGGCAACCTTAATACAACAAGAATACAGCAGGAGCCCCAAGGATTGTCTTTTACTGGTAGCAGGATTCCTAGGGATTGTCCACTACCAATTGTTTTGTATCAATAGCATCCACCTCATTGGTGTGCAGATCACCTTGTGGCTGAGATTTGTTTCATAGAAATCTTACATGTTCTTAGCGATTACACCAACGCTGTACACACAGTATTCCATCATCATGCTCTACTGTGGACACACAAGCATGTCAAAACCTTACACTGGTAGAGGCAATGGCCAGCACACAACTCAAAAACCCTGACTTCTTAAAGCTTAATGCAACTGCTGTGAAATTGAGAGAGGTATGAAATTTGCTCTCACTCCAAGTTACAGGTAATATTTTTCTTTCTTTCTTTCTTTCTTTCTTTCTTTCTTTCTTTCTTTCTTTTTTTAGCCTAAGAATGAAGAATTTTTTAAACTGAAACTGCACTATTAGTCACAACAACACTAAACACTACACCAACAAGTGAAAACTAAATTAAACATTGTATCTTGCAGTTGCGCATGTATCAAAGCAGGCATCACCACAAATAGCAATGTAATTTCCTAACTTGTCTACAAATATCAAAATAATGAAGTAAACTGGCATGTCTCACTAATTAATTCTAGCAGCACAAAATTCAACTACAGCTGAAGCATTTCTGCTTTATCAAAATGAACATTGAGCCGATAGTACAAAACTAAACCAGGCCAACCGACTTACTTATTACAGCATTATTATAATAAAAGAAGTTTACCGAGTAAAATAGTTTCGTCCATATGTTGCCCAGTGATCTTTTAGAATCTCTTCTACTGATTTTTTTAAATTTGCGATAACTGAAAGCCAGGCAAGAGCTGCCCACACCCCATCCTTCTCACGGATGTGGTCTGAGCCTGTCCTGAAACAAAGCAATAATTTGCTTTATAACTTATATTCTAGCAAAAACAGTAAAAACATACACAGGTCAGAATACTTTCTTTTATCCGAAAGTACACCCAAATTTTACTCCTGCCATGCATCCCTTATCATGCTAAAATCAATCCCAAAATTTACTCATCCATTGCAACAATGAAGTCCCCTTCAAAGTAACAAGACAATTGCAGTTTTAAATCCTTATACATAATAAATACTAATGACAAAGAGGAATACATACACAATATTTTGCAAACATCTGCTGCAGATTTGGAAGTATAGTTTTTAGTGTTTTAATCCTTTCTTCTTTTGTTCCTATCGCACATCCTTTACCCAGCCAATGTTGGCTCTGGATTGGTATGGTACTTCATCTATTTTTGCAGACCACCCACTTTAACCATATATAAACTATTATTATTATGGGATCATCACTCCCAAAGGGTTTTTTTAAAGCTACAGCCAGCTCCTCCGCATTATAAAATGTGATGTGTTACAAGATGTTTGCACATTGTGTATCTGAGGAGATAGCCCAATATTCACCTACGTGGATATGGAAAAACACCTAAAACACACACCCAGACTGGCCAGCTCTCCAATCCCCATCATTAATCTGCAGAGCCGATTTGATCTGGGACTAGTGCCCCTACCCATGTCCCAAAGCGAGCACTTTAATGCAATCGGCTATCTGAGCGGGTAGTGTTTTACTGTCTTCTGTTATTATTGAGCCTTTGACATATGAGAATTGTTCCCTGCAATTTGTACCATACTGTATCTTAAAATATTTGTATTTTTGATACTTGCAGAAAGAGGATATACATTTTCTCTCCCCTCAATCTTTTTTCACTTTTCAGAGGGCAGCAGATTATCACAGTTCTTACAATGAGGAGGCAATGTCAATCTTGCCTCATTATACTGCTCTTATCGAACTTGTTGGTCTATCTCCATTACTAGATAGAGGAAGTGCACAGTCACACATTCCACACATCATATAGCAACTGTTTGTAAGGCTACGCTGAGAGCAGTAGATATGTAGCTAAAGATCTCATGACTGAAATAGCCATTCTATAATAAATACTTCAACTGCTAACTTGCAATATCAGTATCAAATGATGCACCAGTTAATAAAATGGTAAGAGAGATCTTGCCTGGACATTTGTTATAAGGAAGTGGTCAGAGTATTTTCAAAAAGGAAGTGAGAAAATTAGGGTTCAACATCACATGAACGACAAAGTCATTACACTAGGGAGCAGCGGAAGCAGTGGCTCATGAGACAAGTGTAAAAGGTCCTCCCTCCACCTTTTCTCCACACTTCCTTTCAGCACACTTCAGTTATCACAAGCCGCAAGTCTTTTGTTCCTGTTGGTTGAGCCAAATCTGGCTAACTATACCACAGACAACGCTGTCTGGCACATTTCATTACAAGGTGCTCAATTTGAAATGCTATTTAAAATCAGCAGATAGCACACTGAAATAAAGATTTTATAGGCAGAAGCATGTAATGACTTATTAACAATTTATTATGGCTCCGAAACAACACAGCATTCTCGTTGATTTCAAAGGTATATTACATCCAGATATATTGTTACTGCCCATCTGTTAAATTATGAATCTCTTTCAGTTTCAATTCTTTGACCATTAAAGCATTACTCTGCTTTGCATGTTAGTTTTAACCTACTCTGTTGTTGTGGTCTTAAGTCCAAAGACTGGTTTGATGCAGCTCTCCATGCTATTCTATCCTGTGCAAGCCTCTTCATCTCCAAGTAACTACTGCGCCCTACATCCTTCTGAATCTGCTTAGTGTATTATCTCTCTCTCTCCCTCTACTATTTTTACCATCCACACTTCCCTCCAATACTAAATTGGTCATCCCTTGATGCCTCAGAACATGTCCTATCAACCAATCCATTCTTCTAGTAAAGTTATGGCACAAATACCTCTTCTCCCCAATGCTATTCAGTATCTCCTCATTAGTTACGTGAAATACCCATCTAATCTTCAGCATTTTTCTGTAGCACCATGTTTCAAAAGCTTCTATTTTCTTCTTGTCTACACTGTTTACCATCCATGTTTCACTTTGATATGTGGCTACACTCCATACAAATATTTTCAGAAAAGACTTCTTGACACATCTATACTCGACATTAACAACTTCCTCTTTCAGAAAAGCTTTTCTTGCCATTGCCAATCTACATTTTATATCCTCTCTATTTCGACCATCAGCAGTTATTTTGCTGCCCAAATAGCAAAACTCCTGTACTACTTTAAGTGTCTCATTTCCTAATTTAATTCCCTCAGCATCACCTGATTTAATTTGACTACATTCCATTGCCCTTGTTTTGCTTTTGTTGATGTTGATCTTGTATACTCCTTTCAAGATACTGTCCACTCCGTTCAACTGCTCTTCCACGTCCTTTGCTGTCTCTGACAGAAACTTTAAGGCTTTTATTTCTTCTCCCCGAATTTTAATTCCTACTCCAAATTCTTTCTTTGTTTCCTTTACTGCTTGCTCAACATAGAGATTTAATAACACCGGGGATCCCTGTCACACTCCCTTCTCAACCACTGCCTCCTTTCATGCCCCTTGACTCATAACTGCCATCTGATTTCTGTACGAGTTGTCAATAGCCTTTCGCTCCCTGTATTTTACACACCACCTTCAGAATTTGAAAGAGAGTATTCCAAAAAACATGGTCAAAACCTTTCTCTAATGCTATAAATGTAGGTTTGCCTTTCCTCAACCTATCTTCTAAGATGAGTTATAGGGTCGGTATTGCCTATTGTGTTCCTACATTTCTACGGAATCCAAAATGATCTTCCCCGAGATTGGCCTCTACTAGTTTTTCCGTATCTTACATGCGGAGGCCACGACATCGGGATCATGGATGCACTTTCTGGCACTATTTTGATTTAGCCAGGTCTCATCATCAACATAAATAATAGGGCAACAATGCTTTTCTTTTCTGATTTTGTGCATTTTTCTCTGAACAGTTACCCTAGTTGCTACAATACAAGATCTCTCCATCAGAATGTGTCTTCCATTGTTGTATTTTTGTATTCTAATAAAAAAGATCTCAATGGCGGCACCCTGTGAAAGTAATCTTGTCATATGAAGCATCTGCTATTTTTTGTCTTGTGGGATACTCACCACAGTTATGAAAATCAATATAGTGTGATGAAAAACTGTGCCTCTGGAAACTGTCCAAGTAAGTGACACTTTTTCTGCCACTAATATCTTTCCTCAGGGATTGAAACTTTACTTCCTGAACACAGGTTTCCACTGCCTGTGCTTCCGCAAATATTCTCTGTATGGTTTACAATGGAACACTGCCCACCTTCGCTGCTGCAGCCTGTGATGCCGACAAGATTTTGTACCTTCCGACACTGTCTTCAAGGTCACAAAGAAATTCATACGTCTTGTATATGGCTCCCTTTGCTTGGCTTTGTTAATTTTCAACCCCAATCATCTTAGATAACAAATTAAAACAACAGGACTATGTGATGAAAATCTCTACTCTCTTCACAAATGTACAGCATAAGTGAATGCTGGGTAGCAACAAATTTGCAAATGCAGCAGCATGAATGAAATGCAGTACTGCCTCATGAACCCTGTTAACAATAAGAGTTCATTTGGTACTCATTGCTTCTTATGATGCTACCCACATGGCAACCATGGCAACAGCGAGTGTGTTTTGCTGCTACCTTGTATAGTGATGGAACACAAGCTCAGATTGGGGGAAGGACAGGGAAGGACATTGGCCATGCAATTTTGAGGAAACCAACACAACATTTGAGATAAATAACAGAAAACATAAATCTGGATGGCTGGTCAGGGATTTGAACTGCCGTGCTTCTGAACACGAGTTCAGTGTCTTACCACTACGTATTTTGTCACGAATGATGAGATGTAAAGTAATAACTGGCTAGCAGATAATGCAGACATCCTAAACAGTCAAGGACAAAAATGTTATAGTGACAAAGTGACATGCACAAGAACAATAATCTTTTATGTCACGGTTTCCTCTAATATGCACCTGTGCGTATTTCTTTACTGCAGTCACAGGGCTATGTACCAAACAAATTTGCCCCCCCCCCCCTCCCCCCTCTTTCCCACCCATCCACTCTGTTTTAATATTCACATCCTGTTTCTCTTTAACATGTTTCAGAATTGGACAGTAACTTACCCAAAGCTTTCTTCGCCACACAGTGACAGTTTTCCAGCATCCATTAAGTTACCAAAGTACTTCCAACCAGTGGGGACCTCATAAACATCTTTACCCAACTTCTTGCCAACTCTGTAAAGATAAACAGTACATTCAGAATTGTGAACCACAAATGAAACTTCAATAGCACACTAACAGGGAAAAAATGGACTGGCATTCAAGATCTTTGATTTCAGATTACTTCAAATGTGGCCACAGAATCATCAAGCACTGCAGATAACACATATGCTAAATAATCATTTGACAAAAAAATTGCTTAGGCATCAAATTATTGTAGTTAGTCATAAACTGAGGCGATAACAGTAATCAAATACCTCCTAATGTCATGTAGGACCTCCTTTTCCCAGGAGTAGTGCAGCAACTCAATATGACATGAACTCAGCAAGTCACTGGAAGTCCCCTACAGAAATATTGGACCATGCTGCCTCTATAGGCATCCGTAATCATGAAAGCTTCAAACTGTCCAGAATGTTCTTCAAACTAGTCGTAAACAACTGTGGCCCAGTGACATGGCACATTGTCATACAAAAATATTCAAATATTCTATTGTTGTTTGGGAACATGAAATCCACAAATGGCTGCAAATGGCCTTCACGTAGCCGGACATAACAATTTCCAGTCAATGATTGGTTCAGATGGACCAGAGGATCAAGTCCATTACATGCAAACACAGCCCACACTATTATGGAGCCACCACCAGCTTGCACAATACCTTGCTGACAACTTGTGTCCATGGCGTCATGGAGTCTGTGGCACACTCTGACCTTACCATCTTCTCTTACAAACTGAAATTTGGACTCATCTGACCAGACTATAGTTTTCCAGTCTCTAGGGTCCAACCAGCATGGTCATGAGCACAAGAGAGTCACTGCAGGCAATGTCTTATTGTTAGCAAAGGCATTCATGTTAGTTGTCTGATGCCATAGCCCAAATTTCACTGCACTGTCCTAATGGATACGTTCATTGTACATCCCACACTGATTTCTGCAGTTACTTCACACAGTGCTGCTTGTCTGTTAGCTCTGAGAACTCTACATAAACACCACTGCTCTCTGTCATTAAGTGAAGACTGTCAGCCACTGCGTTGACTTTGGTGACAGGTAATGCCTGAAATTAGGTATTCTTGGCACACCCTTGACACTACAGATCTTGGAATAATGAATTCCCTAGTGATTTCTAAAATGTAATGTTCCATATTTCTAGCTCCAACTACAATTTTGCATTAAAAGTCTTAATTCCCGTTGTGCAGCCATACACTTTGGAAACTTTTTCACATGAGTCACTTGAGTACAAATGACAGCTCTGCCAATGTACTGCCCTTTTATACCTTGTGTACACGATACTATCATCATCTGTATACATGCATATCACTATCGCCAGACTTTTGTCACCTCAGTGTAATTCAAAATACATTTGTCTTCTAGGGTAGAATTTTATTAGTTATCCCACATAGAAGAATCTAGTCACTGTAATTTGTCATCTTTCAACAGCAAACTTGGATACAGATTAGTCTCCACAGTACTGAGGCAGTGTTGCTACATATGAAGGTTCCAGATGCATCCAACATGGGTGTTACTTTCAAGCGTGCTGTTACTGTAGATATGCATGTGCTACATGTGCAAAATGTGAATATAAGAGTAATGATAGTGAATAAAACTGCAAAGGAAATTAATCAAACAAACTGAAATCAGTGTGCAATGTGTATTTAGAAAAAACAGGATTAAAATTTATTTTTTTAAATAAAAAATGGAATCCTGAATCAATAGACAGGATGAGAAGGAAAAACTACAAAAAAATATCTACTAGGACTCTCAGTGTTTTGATATCCATTGAGTAAAATATACCTAGTTTATACCTTCACTTTTACTGCTTTTCAAAGTCATGTGGTATAAAATACCACAAAACAGATTAGTTTTATTCTGCTGATAAATGTGTCATTGTGACAGTAATCCTGCTCAGTACACGAACAACTGTTGAATTCAACAATGTTATTAAGTACCATTATCTGTCCAGTGAAAAAGATCTAGAACTCCCTATAGTTGAAATATCAAGACAAAACACAATTATTTGTGTGCACAGGTCACCAGATGGAGACAAAAAAGTATTTCACAACCACATGGAGGAACTTTTGGAAGAAATTCTCTCTCCCAATAAAAATATAATTGTATGTTGCGACTTCAATATTAATTTCTCAAAATCCAATAAATTCAAAGATGATTATTTAAAAAAAACAACAACCTCTGCAGACCACATTTTGTTAAATACACTCAAATCTGCCTATAACATACAAGTGGTAAACACAGGTTTTCCTGATCACTAAGCTCAAATTCTTACAATGAATGCTGCAGGAAACTCAAAAACTCAATAGAATAAGATGCACTGTTAGCAGTTTTCAATACAGAAAATGTGGGATATTTTTGTTTTCCCCTGAAGAGTAAAAACTGGAATGATGAACGAGGGCTGTTCGAACAGTAAAGTGACTTTTCAAATTGCACGCACAACGTACATTTGAATATCGATTTATTTTTTATTTTTTTGTTATGTTGGTACACATGTCCCAAACATATGTTCACAGTTTCAAGTGTACAGCATACTATGTTCGTTTTTTACAGATCGAAAAGCTGAATGTGTTTTAATGTGATCGGCAATTTTCAATTATTATAAAAAATGGAGCAAAGAATATGCATCAAATTTTGTGTGAAAAATGAAATCAAGTGCTCTAAAACACTTGAAACATTGACAGTGGCATATGGTGAGTCTGTTCTAAGTTTAAAAAAAAATGTTTACAAGTGCGACATGCTCTTTCAAGATGGCCAAGAAGATGCCAATGACGAACCTCGCTCTGGATGCACTGCACATCAACAACAGATGATAACATCGAAGCTGTGAAGAAAATTGGTTTGGAAAATCATTGAATTACCATAAGAGAAGTAGTTGAGGATGTTGGCATATTGGTCAGCTCGTGTTGTGCAATTTTTCCAGATGTTTTGGGCGTCAGATGTGTGTCAGCGAAGTTTGTTCCAGAACTTCTCGATTTTGATCACAAGAACCATCGCATAAGCATAACTCAGCAGCTATTGAATGACGTCAATGATGATCCTGATTTGCTCAAGAGGGTCATAACTGGTTCGAAACACGGGTTTACAGTTATAACGTCAAAATCAAAGCCCAATCGTCCCAATGGAAGCATCCTGGAGAGGCAAGACCGAAAAAAGCACACCAAGTTTGATCAAATGTCAAAGATTTACTCACTGTTTTTTCCCCAATTACCGTGGCATAGTGTATCATGAATTTTGCCTCAAGGTCATACGGTCAATAAGGAGTATTAACTTGATGTGTGCCGTTTGTGAGAAGCAATATGCAAAAAATGTCCGGAATCATGGAAAAAAAATTCACGGCTTTTGCACCGTGACAATGCACCTGTTCATTCATCGTTGCTTGTGAGGGAGTTTTTGGCCAAAGGCAACATGACAATCGTGCCTCACCCATCATATTCACCAGATTTGGCTCTCTGCTTCCTGTTACCAAAACTGAAGAGACGTATGAAAGGACAAATATTTTCAATGATTGAGGAAATAAAAACTGTATCACTGGAAGTACTCAATGCTGTACCAAAAAGTGCTTATGAGAAGTGTTTTGAGGATTGAAAGAAGCGTTGGCACAAGTGTATTGTATCTGAGGGGATTACTTTGAAGGGGACAACATGAACATTGATGAATAAATAAATATTTCTCCATAAAAATATAGTTGCCTTATTTTTTGAATACACCTCGCATACAACTGTCATGATACCAATGAAAAATATGGTAAGTTTATGGCCATATTTAAGCCATTTTTTTAAAAAATAGCTTTGCCCAGGAAAACAACAATTAACTCTGTTCAAAAAACAAACAAGTTGATTACGAAAGGGATAAGAATATCACATCAAAATAAGAGGAGACTGTATGAGTACTCCAAGAAAAATACTAGTCCTGATATTGCTACCTATTTCAAAAGATAGAAACAAATACTAACACAATTTACTTCAAAAGCAACAAAAACTACAAAATGATAAAATAATGTGTAATCCCAAGAATAAAACTACAGCAACTTGGCAAATTATAAGAAGAGAAACAGCTGCAAGGTCAGTTAATCATAGTAATTTACAGCTGATTATGAGTAACAAAAAGCTAACTGATCCCAAACATGTGGCTACCACATTCAACCATTATTTCTCAAACAAAGCACAGCAGCTGATAAATACACATCATGACAAACAGCAAGACAGTGGACAGTAAATTCAGATCAAAAAATTCGAGCAAATACATTATTATGTATCCAGAGACACCAGAGGAATTGATAAATTAATTAAAGAATTGTATAATAAATATTCTGTGGGTGCTGATGAGATATCAGTTGCTATCACCAAAGGTAGTGCAACATTTATTGTAGAGTCACTAGCAGACATAGTGAATACATCATTTGAGAGTGGTGGATTTGCAAATAGTCTCAAAACTGCAAAAGTAACACCTCTGCATAAGCAGAGTAAAAAATATGAAATTTCCAATTATAGGCCAATTTCAGTTTTGTCAGTCTTCAACAAAATTAGGGAAAAAAGTTCCTTAGAAGATAAATCTTCTTAAATAAAGAAATGTTGATAAATGACCCACAACATGTGTTCAGAAATGGAAATTCAACCCAGTCAGCAAACTGACATTTTAAATGAAATATTAAAAGCAGTAGATGATAACATGTATATGGAATATATCTTGATCTCAGTAAAGCCTTTGATGCTACTGATCATGAAATTCTCTTGTGTAAGTTAATTTATGGAATTAAATGCCACTCTGAAAGATGGATACAATCCTACCTCAATAATCAACGAAAAATTACAGAAGTAAAATAAAAAGAGAATGAAACATAAAAAAAATTTCTTGTTTTTGCGGGAAAAAATAAAGTCTGAAGTCCCCAAGGGTCAGTGCTAAGACCTGTCCTATTTCTGCTTTATATCAATGACTTGGTTGATATGATGGAACCATAGTACTCCTTACAGACAATGCAAATATTTTAATTAAATCACACAGTGAGGAAAATCTGCAAGAAACTGCAACATCGGTTATGAAAAGCATAGCACAGTGATTCAAGACCAATAGGCTCATCGTAAACTTTGAAAAAATGTGGTAGATGACTTTCAGACCACGTAAAATTTCAATCCTGCAAACCTTTTTTTCATCACTAAAGGAAAAAACGTCTCAAATGTCAGTCATACAAAATGTTTAGGCATGCATATTCAGTAGGATTTGAAGTGGGAGATGCATCTTACCAATCTAAATAAAAAGCTGAATACACTAATGTATGCTCTTAGGATCCTCATTCAAAATATAAAATGCTCATCAGTGGTGACACTATACTATGGTAGAATGCACTGATCATCCAGAACATTACAACCACTGACCTACAATCGATATAAAACTGTCCAGACGATAGCTGCATCACCTGGTGAGGAATGACTGCTACTCAGACACATGCACGGTGCACGCAATATCAGTGAGCATACTGCCCATGTATAGAATGGGGAAGGCATGCGATCTGAGATCAACCAAGGGCAGATTGTGATGGCCCATAGGCTTGGCACGAGCATTTCATAAACTGCACAACTTGACTACTTATCTGATGTTCAAGGAGTGCTGTGGTGTCTTCAACATGTGGTGAAACCAAGGTGGAACCCGCCAAGACGCTATGGCATTGGACAGCCACTCCTCATTACAGATGTCAAACTTCTTTTCTGATTGCATTCTAGTCACTGTGTCTAAAGTCTAACAATTTCTCATTGACTATGATTCCCTATGTTCTCAACAAAGAATTCGATACACGGCATGTCCAAAGTAAGTCACTTGTTTATGGCTCATTAGTTACAGTTTTTACATAAGTTCAGGTGCCGCTGCTCCTATAGTCATTATTATTTAATCACTCAATAATAAAGTTATCAGTAACATTATTATTAACATAATTAGAGATGAAGATCTAAAATTAGTACATAAGTAATATGTAAACCTGATAAGGATCTCATTTGCCTTTTCTCAAGCACACCCTTCACATTTGTTAAATTGGTAATATAGTTGCCATAGAAATATAATAAGGGTAACAGAAAGAAACTAAAATAATAAATCTGGATTGTCTCACTAGCTCCTCCTTACTTAATAGAGGGCATGGCATAAATTCTTCCTAAAAATGAGATTAGACAAAGCAACCTCCCCCCCCCCCATTCTCTCTCTCTCTCTCTCTCTCTCTCTCTCTCTCTCTCTCTCTCACACACACACACACACACACACACACACACACACACACACACACACACACACCTATATCTATACTCCAGAAGCCATCTTAAAATGTGTGTTGAAGAATACTTTTGGTACCACTATCATTTACCCACTTCTACACTGCCTCACAAAAAATGTGAAGCACCAAAAACGCATGGTCAGATGTCAGTGTAACTTCATACATGTACGCACCATTGGTGGGTATGTAACTTATTATAGTTGCTACTCTCTGTGACAGGTAGAATGGTCACCAGAGTGCATTAGTGTTGTTACCAGGCTTGGTAGGGTAT
This sequence comes from Schistocerca cancellata, assembly GCF_023864275.1. Taxonomy (NCBI): domain Eukaryota; kingdom Metazoa; phylum Arthropoda; class Insecta; order Orthoptera; family Acrididae; genus Schistocerca; species Schistocerca cancellata. The sequence continues at coordinate 825,800,114 of NC_064629.1, forward strand.
ATATGGGACGTGAACAGCATCACTGAGTGATCAATGTGAAGGACATGGAGAGGCCACACACTCATATGTGGCAGTGTTATTAGAACCTTACAGTGTTTCAAAGGGGTCTCATTGTGGACTATTAACCCTTTGGCTGGTACAGACATACTTGCAACAAGCTGAGCTGAATGCTGTGTTGTTATCACCCAATCTACCTGTGCTAAGTAGCATGTAGCTGGGCTTCTTGCCTGACTGACGCTATCCTGTCTTGGCCTGTACTGAATATTTCTGGAGTGCTATCTGCAATGTCTCCTGTCACTAAGATTTGTCACCACCAAGAGGAATATAATTGTGGATGTAAAAATTAGTTTCTGACTTTGAGGGCTGTCAGCAATTTAACTGTTATTAAAAAACCACAGATTTAAAACCTGCTTTTTTCTCCAATGGTTTCTTATGCCATTTTGATAGCCCATTCTGACTGTTATGTGTCACTTTCAATATAAATCCGTAGTTCTGTGTTCCTTCATAACTATACATCAATAATACCTTCTGTACTGCATGTGCTATTTGCTCCAATAAACAAAGAAATGAACACATTTGGTTTTAGTTACGCTGATATTTTTGAATCATATGCTGATGGTTACTTTCTGTACATGTGCAGATTTTACTATTTTGTTACATCTGAGGGATGAAAGCCATCAATGACACAGTTCTCTTTTGTGGCGTTTTGTGGTTAAGATCATCCTGTCACTTCGCATGGCGAACAAAATACACTAACCATCTGTGACATCATTCTCATGTATTGGCATTCATTCTAAACTACATTAAAAACTTTTATTGTATCATGAGATTATTTAATAGTCTCATGGAAAATTTTTCACTAGATTAACTGAGTTCTTAATCACTGGAGGAGGACACATTGCAAGTCTGTAATAAGTACAATATGTAAACAGTGCATCTATGGAACAGCTCTCATCCTGTTACGAAATTTGGCAATGCATTTCTTAAATTTCTGGTAACTTCTTGTCTATTGGAAATGGATAGCATACTTCTCTGTCATGCAGTTAGTAATATTTCATAACTTTAATGTAGGTTTCAGACTCAGGCTTACATAATCCACAATGTTCGCCCTTTCTTGTGTGTTTTCTGGCACCACCCTTCGTCCATTGACTGCCACAAAGGACATGGTGCGTATGAGCCTGGACTGATTATGGAAACATATGAAAACAGTGTTTTGTGTACAGCTATGCAAGAAAATTTTCAAGGCACTGGAAATCAAGGTGTATGAATATTTTTTGTTGGTATATGAATAGGGCAATATCTGTAATAAATGATCATTTATTATTTTTGTGTGTCTGAAGCGATGTGTGCTGCATTTTTAATTTCATGCACTTCACAAAAGAAATAGACATCACAGCACTTCAAACTTACAGTCTGTGTAATTGTCAGCACACAGTATCTTACATGAAGAATGACAGAATCTTGGATCACAGTCTAACTGACAGTCAAGCCCTGAAGGCAAATCATCAAATGTACAATATGCAGTTGAAACTTATTTTCTTTTTTCCAAGGAAATGTATCATGTAAACCGTGACATCTACAACTATTTTGACACTGACTAATTCATCCTCACTGCTGCTCATCAGTAGCTCCATGATCTGTTCCTCAGTGAAATAGTCAACAAGAAAACACTGTAATACCAATCCTGATGAATAATAACAACAACCAAAGTCTGGTGTGTGCTTAAATGCATCAACAGCACATAGGTCCCAGAGCTGTGACATGACTATACCTGTCACTAGCGCTCGGAGGGTGGCAACGTCAATAGTGCTCAAGGAAAACCCGGAGGCCATGCTTAAACTTATCAACAGTACCCTGGGGAGCACAGGTGCCTGTCAAGTTAACTCATCAATGGAAAGCAAAGGATTTTAACCATTAATGCAAGGATGTTGACCTGCAGCAAAATTCCACTGTTTGCTGTCAACTTCTTTGGATGTTTTCTTCAGGTAGTATTATATGTGTGATGAGATGATGCTCACAGGGAGTAAACTATTTTGGCCATAGTCTATCCATCTTGGATGAATTTATAATAAACGAGTGCTGCCCAACAAAACAGTAGCTGCACTTTTCTTTTGCTTTTGACAATGCAAAATCCCACATCTTTTGACAAATTATTATGTTCTATTTAACAAATCCTTTGTCTCACTTTAGAGCTGTAGAGGACTGTCAGGTTTCATCATAGTTTTCATAAAGTTCATATCTATGTCTGCTACTGCAAAGGGATTGTTTGCCATTTAAGTTTTTTGTTCAGTAAACTACATTGTTGGAAACCTGTGTTAAATAAATCTGATGCATTTTCAAAATATTATCCTGAATGCTTTGAACACTCCCATGTGATACACATAAGTGAGATGCAACCTCAATGAATCTTTTATCATCTGTCTGCCTGGATGATTTTATGACTAGAGTCAATATTTCGGTCACAGATAAAGTAGAAAGATGGCTGTACAGCTACAATCTTTGTGCCAGTGTAACATTTGAGGAATTTTTATTAATTAATTTCTGTAGGCTCCTTTCAATATCCTCCGTATAGTGGTTTCTGTAGCAGTATACTGAATATGATGATCTCATACTGTTTAGTAAAAGACATTCCAAAATACGATGATGCAAAAATGCTATGCTATGGCACTGATTACTGGGTTGCTTTCATCTGCACAGTACTCAAAATCACCGCTGCAATCCAAGAGTTACTGATTTGAAGAGTATGAAATCCCAGTTGGTGATCATCCTATCACAATTTGTACACTAAGTTTCATGAACTTTTTGATTTTTACTATATATGCTCTGTGGGTGTCCCCATCACAACATATCAGTACAAAATACATTTTCAAGTGTTCAGTTGTGCTACAGATTCTATTTATGACAATATTTCAAAGACTGCCACAGTAATAATCTTCTGGTGCTCAAAATGATTATTTTGATGTGCTCACTGTCTGGGCTCCAACCAGACTCATGGTTTGTCATTTCTGGTGGGTTAATACGTAGTTGAAATCACATTTTTAAAAAATTTATACAAATTTCTTACATTAATGTGAAAATTATTATATATTTTATTCAAGATCCAAAAATAAGAGTTAGTTTTATATTTCTGAGCTCTTAGTAAGCAAAGTACAAAAGTGACAGTCAAGTGCAGTCTAGTTTTATCACTCTGTATTAAAAAATGAAGAAAACAAAAATTGTTCTGTTATAGTCCCATATGAGCTCTATTCCAACTTTATATACTTCCACAGTCCAGTATTAACACAAATTGGACTTAATATAGTACAATGGAAACCTACAGCAAGAAGAACTGAACTTTAATTAGAAACCAAAGGTATCTCAAGGCCGTGTTATTTCTCACAGGAGTAAGACATCATTGGCAGTATAATTAAAATTATTTCACCGAACTATTATACTGGCAGAAAAAGTGACTTCAACAGGAAAATAGACCAATTATAATATTCTTCATCAAATCCCTGAAATCCCTACAGTATCAGCCACTTCAAACAACAGCTGTCAGTGTTGAGAAAATCTATTCTGTGGATGTGATTACCTTCCACTTTCCCTAGGGGCAGATGCTTACAAAAACAACTGTAGCAGCAAACAAGTGAACAAAAGCATAAGGTTCTTCCTGCACTCTGAACTGAATATCCTCATACACATCTTATCCTCACTAAAGTACAGTATGGAAACTACACAATAACCACACATTGTACAAAATTTTCTATTTGCAAGGTATTGTTTGTAATAACAGAACTAATCTCCTGTCAAATAAGTCAGAAAGAACACTGTTCCTTCTCATAGCTCTCAGTATCAAGGTTGAAAACAAAATTGCTAATATTGTTTATTTTTATGGTCTACTTTTTTTAAGATATCTAACACCGATTCTCACTGTACACCTTTAACAGTCTACATGAATGTGAACTGTAGTAAAAAATAGCAATAAAAACTGTAATAAATAATAGCAACAAAGACATTATCCTGGAAATCTAAAACTGCACAGTTATGACATGAGACTTCACATTATGCTATGAACAGAAATTTGTGCAGTATAAACATAGCTTAGTGATTACCTGTCAACTGCTGCTCCAGTTGGCATACTTCTTGCAAATCCCTTCACACCAGTGCGCTTGAAATAAGGTATACATTCTAAGTTGGCAGCTAATACAGCAAGGGAGTCTGAAGGTGTAACAAAACATGCTTTTTTCCCAAGAATCATGTTACGGTCCTAAAAAAATTATAAGTCACAGTTACTGGTAAAGTACATGTTGATATATACACTCAAAATTTCAGGATAGCTATATGGTACTTACCCCATCACCATCAAATGCAGCTCCAAAATCATATTCTCCTGCTTTCATAGCATTCACCAAATCAGCAGCATAAGTAAGATTAGGATCAGGATGATGCCCACCAAAATCTTCTAAGGGAACTGCATTCACTACACTATCTGCAGGTGCTCCAAGTTCTTTTACAAATATCTGCCTAGCATATGGTCCAGTAACTAGAAAAAAATCATAAGAAAATAAGCTTACCACAAACTCTTTCCACATAAAGGTACAGAACAGAGAACTTAATCACCATACCTCCATGTAAACAGTTGATGAGAATGCTGAAGGGCTTCCCAGTACTGTCACCTTTAATCAGTGCTCTCAAGGCAGAGAAATCAAAAATTTCTTTCATATAGGTAACATAATGCTCAACAGAATCTATCACTTCAACTTCAAACTTTTGGTTGTCAACCTGTGAAAAATATAAGTAAACATTACTAACAAAGAGGTACAAAACAATAGTCCAAAATGTTAAACTCCCAAAAATCAGCATATTGTCGATTAATATTGTTCTATGACCTTGTGACACTGGTACAGTGAATTTGCAAATAAAAATAAACAAACAATTTTCCTGTCGAATAATATAGCTCCTCCAATCATTCAGATACAAAACATTCTGGGACACTATCTGACAAATACAGGTAATCCCCAGTACTCATTAAGACATTCTGCAAAACACTTTTTTCCATGTGTATGCACCATTCCTTTTACATTTTTGGTGCTAGTATTTGTCTGTTCTTATATTGTATGTACTTTTTCAGTTCTTCATCCTTAATACATCTGACATCCTTTGTAAACAATTTTATGTATACAGGGTGAATTAGCTAAAACTTGCACTGTGGATATTGCAAAATGGAAAGTGCTATTCATGTGCAGTTTTCACAGAAAGGATTGATAGTCAGGGGCCTGTACTGTTATCCAGTAAACAGAGTGCAATAACACTTATAAAGTGTATTTTTTGTGCAAGCAAACGCTTTTTAAATGGAACAATGCCTACTGACATTAACAAACTAAATGTAGGGTAAATTAGAATGTCAGTGGCGTTTGATGCAGAAGTCTAGAGAAAGTTGTTTATGAGGCATTGTATTGTGTAAAGTTTCCACACTGACACTTGTACAATACCTGTGGTGGCACACACTGAAAGTCAATACTAGTGCATACACTAGCTACGTGAATTTTGACCACTAACAAGACAACTGGTTGTATTCAAAATGAACACTGGCAGCGGCAATACAAATTTCCAGTCTGATACGAAATGACTGCTGCACACGTGCTAGCATTTTAGTTGAGACGTCTGAGCAGGTTCTGGTAGTACATCAGTTTTCAGATTTCCCACAGAAAAACATATGGGAATTCTAAGTCTGTCATCTCTCTACTTATATTACACTGTGGCATTTGTTGCTGACAATACTGACATACTCAGGATGGAAAATGAATGCATTTTGATAACAACTTCCTTAAGCATTGTACAGAAGACTGTGCATTATTCAGCAGAACTGACAAAACTGAATAATAAACCCCAGATCTTTAAATCTATCTTGAAAGGTTTCCTTGTGGCATGGGTTTTTTTGTTGTACAAGGGTTCCCCACAGTAGTTGGAAACATTTCTCTGTAATTTATTAATATACTTCCTCTCATTCTTCCATGTTTTTTTAATTCTTTAGTTTCTCTCTTTTATTAATTTTATAATTAGCATTCTTAAAGAATGTACTGACTCATTCCATGATTAAGTAACATTGGCTCACATGGCCGCACTGAACCCGACAAATAAATAAATAAATAAATAAACAAAAGTGTCAAAAATGCTAATCCATCTTCATTGTCAGATACTACACGAGAGGCAATAGCACATAACCAACAGGTTTACAGTTAAAATTTCAGAGGCATATGTTCCAAGAGGAGACAAGGCACATATTACCTCCCCACACATCTCTCAAAATGATGGTACTATCCGAGTACTGTGATCTAATTTTGAGGGTAGCTGACGGTAGTTCTTCCTGCATACCATTAATGAATGGAAATGCTAGAAAGAAGAAATGATAGTAGTATACACAGTACCATCCCCCCCCCCCTTCCCCACACACACAAAAACAATAATGTGGTTCATAGCATAGGGTCTAGTTAATGCAGACCAGACTACTAAATAAACTGCATTGGCTATACAGTCAATGTCTGCCTACAACAAAGCTGCAAATGGCAAGAAAGACAGCAAAATCTGTTTAGACAAGGAAGAAGTTTCTTTGTAACTAACTGATAACTTAAGTTTTAATTACTAGAGTAAACAACATGATGATAAAGTACTATCTGTGAATTTATCGTAAATATGGAAGTGTCATCTACTGTATATCACATATGATAAAATAAACATTACTATGCTGATGATATTTCTTTTAAAACATCATCTAGTTCGATAATTTTGATGTTTTGAAGCATGATGGACAAAATTTATTAATCCATCATGCTACTGGTAATCCCATCTTTTCTTAGAGATAAATACTATAATTTTTATTAACAATAGAAATGGCAGTCCACAGAACTTCCACTCTGCCCACTGAAAATAAGAGTATTGCTTACTTTAGAAGGACAAACTAGAATGCTACGAATAAAAAAAAACACTTCTGTGCTAATAAAACATTGTACTACCATGACAGTATAAAGTTTCTAATGGCTGAGGTGCATAACACTTTTACTAATAGTTTTTTAAAAAATTATCATATTTTTAACAGAAACATTACTTAGCTGTGTGTGCATTTATGCAAAACGGCATACAACAACTTAAATCACAGCAAAACCAATGAAACATTCTTTTTGTGCTAATTTCACACAAAAACTATGCATTTTCAGTGTTTTTGATTTTCAAGTACAGCTCAGTGAACAAGGAAACTTCTTCATGAAATACAATACAGTTAAAATGTTGTAACTAATCAAATTCTGGCACAGTGCAAATTATCTGGAGTTTGGAAATAGATGATTAGCTACACCAGTGTTTTGATGGCCAAATTTTATTTCAGTGAAATGTGAATGAAAGAACACAGTATAGTAAAAAACTTTTAAAATTATGTATAACCATGGCATGAACAATTACAAAGGCAATTATACTGTTCATAAATTTAGACTTCTGGGGTGAGTGGTAACTTCAACACTTGTGATAATTTTATATAAATGTGTTACTAATTGCCATGCAATGAAAAATCATGCACAGAAGTAAAGTAATAACTTACTGTGAAAGCCTGACTTCCACATTTTGAAATGTCAACCTTCAAGTTTGGGACAATACTGTATGAGCTTAAAGTTTTTGAAAGCTCAAAAATTGCATTTGTTACACCATCTGGTGCTGGCCCTGTAGACATAAGGAAATATGTGAATGAAACATTACTAAAAAATCTACTTTTCAGCTAGTTAAATAATTTGGATGAACAAGATCATAATATATGGAAAAAAACAGGGGTGTTGTACACCAAGTTCTAACTATAAGCAAAATCACATGTCAGTCACATACCCAAGACTAGACAAAAAACACATTCATGCACATACAAAACAGCAAAAATTTTGTACATATAACACAACATAAAGCTCTCATTTATGGTCTATGTCTTGGACTGTTGATCATTCAAGAGATACTACTTGATAAATATTACTAACTATAATCACTCATTTTTAAGGATATGGACAGAGGCAAAAAATGAAAACTGGAACCACCGAAAGATGGTAGACTTTTTTCTTGTTACACAAGCCATAACATTATCCCCTCACAAACACACAACATTCAAAGGCAATTTCTGAATCAAAAGCTATGCATAATCTTTCCCAAACTGTATTTGACATTGCTCTTACCCACTTTGTACAACTGAGCAGAAATGCTAATCATTTGCATATCTAAACACACACTGGAACACTTCTAAGCCAATTACATGCTTGCTGCATGCCACCTTCATGGTGCTGCAATTTTAATGGCCAACAGTGTACATAACTGCAATGGAGAAGTCTAGAGTATCACTTTCTTCAGTTAAAAAATAATATAACTGGCAGATATTAGAGATGAAATATGGTAACTTTGAGGACCAGCTGACTTACATGCAAGTATGTGTGTTTCAAAACCATATAAATAAATAAAAATGTAATAAATGCAAGGTACATGACACTTTATGGGAAAATAAATTTGAAATTAAGTTTTATGTTAAACTTACTGGGAATTTCACCAGATGCTGAAACCATGCTGACCCTCAATTTTATGACAACAGTGTATTAGACAATTCCTACTCATAATCTTGATTTTGGTGTCACACAGAGTAATGCAGTTGTTAACATTCAGTGTGTGCAATTGTTAACATTCAGTTCATATTTTATAAACTTCTGTTTACAAGTACACTAACTTAAATCACAATGTAAAACAAGAAAAGTTGTATAAGGTAATAGAAAAACTGAAATTAATGTTTTTAGTGTTTCGGGAGGAAAGAGTCACGAGTAATTCTTATCATGGAAGCAAGTAGTTTTCAAAATCACTGATATGGAAACAGTCTCCGCCAGTCCATTTTTATAAAGATGGTTGCACGACCTCAGCTGTTCAATATAAAATGTAGAATTAAAACACCTTCAGCTGTCTAAATTTCCAGCTGCTGCTTTATTTTTATTTTGACTGGACCAGAGATGGGATTCTTCCTACCTGTAAGTGAGGGGCTTGAAGGTGGCATAATGTCACGCTGAAATTGGTTGTTCAAATAAAATAACCACCAGAAATTTAGATAGCTAAAGGTGTTTTGGTTCGGCATCTGACATATGTTTCAAATGGAGAGTTGTTTTATGTATATTTAAAGTCCAGAGCCAATTTGCCACAAGGTAACTGACAAATAGTGCCCCATGACATACGGTTTTCTTTTTTTTTCCCAATTAAAAAAATGGAAAAACAAGGTAATTTGTTACTCTGACTGCAAGGATACCCTGCCTGAAGTGTGCTTCATCTATGTAATGAAGAGGTTTTAGGGCAAAAATATGTCTATTTCCTCATTCTGTGCATGACCTCTATGATTCTCTTTGCTGGAATAGCTGGGGAACACACAGGTAAACAACAGAACAACATGTGCCATGAATGACACAAACACAAAGACGGGAAAAAATTTATAACAATTGATTAACAAACCCTATAAAATGTGTGTATAACACAAGTATATCAAGGCAGTGTGTGTGATCTGTCAGACTGGGCAAATGTGGGTACTGAATGGATACTCAGCCAGACAGTAAAGATGTCAGTGGTTCTTCAAGTCATGGGGCAAAATCACAGTGGATCTGAAGGCAATATATTTACATAAAATCTTTTGGTAGAAAGCACTATGTTTGGCCTCTTAGATACACACAACTCAGACTGCCCATAGTCTGTCAACAACAACCATAAACTACATTCTTACCTCCATTTGATACGTTGAACTTTATTCCAAAATCCTTATCTGGTCCACCAGGGTTGTGACTGGCAGTGAGAATAATGGCCCCTGTTGCTTTGTGTGTCCTAATGAGAGCAGAAACTGCTGGTGTGGATAAAATACCATTTTGTCCAACAAAGAGCTTTGAAACCTAAAACAAAATTGATCAACATTGTGTCAATAAAATCGTTTAAAAACCTGAATCTTATTAAACATTAGTAATGCAATATAAACACCTTGATTTCTGCAGATCAATGAGCATATCAATAAATACGGAAACATACCAGCAATCTCAGCCATGTAAAATTTTTTACTCATTTATATGACAGTAAATTGATGTGAACTTGTGCTGACTGCTGGTACATTAGTTCTGGTGGACATGCTTTGACAGTAAATTGTTATTCTTGTCAAGGCATCAACAGTTACTCTGCCCAAGTTCAATACCTTTCAGAATTAACCATCAATGATTATAACTGTATTTAGAATACCAGATGTCAGCACTGCTTTTGTGCATCCCCCAATACTGTCATGGGTCATGGTTACAACATAGTTCACTAGCATTTTCTTTATGAAATTATGCAGTATTTCGTTACAATGTATTTGGAATGACCTGATGATCAGAGCAGCATGTGAAATTCTGAACACAAATGAAGTTCCCACCACTGATTACAATGTACCTCTCATGAATTTCGTACTTTTGTTCTGGTCCATTACGCCTAAATGTCTGCAGTAATATTACTGCAGAACGCTTATAATTTTAACTTTAATAATCAAATTTCAGTAATCTGATTTCAATAGATTACATTGTTGGTTCTCACCCATCCTAGACACACAACAGAAACAGCATTCAAACAGGAGGGAAAAAAATGTGACGCTGTCACGTTATTAGAACGTATAAAATGTTGGCTACTGAAATAACAAATCGAAAACATAGCTCAATACATAACATATACGCTCACTGACAGTAGACTTTCTCGCCTAAATACCACTCATCTGCGAATTCCATGGTCGAGCATAATTCTTAATTACAGTAATGTCATTGTGAGCATGCAGTAAACATGACATACCACATGTATCACCGGTGCACTGTTTAATCTGCTACGCACCTTATTTGCTGCACAGATTTTGATGATCTTGTCAACAGCTTCTTTACAATAATACCTCCCATCTCCTCCAACGATTAACGTGGAACCTTGTAGTTTGTCGCCCAGGGAATTAAGAATACTCTGCACAAAATTTTCTGTATAATTTGGTTGCTGAAAAACTTTGACAGCTTTACGTAAACCACTTGTTCCCGGCTTCTGGTCGCCGAAAGCATTTGTTTTCACATTTTCCACATTTAACGACATCTCTGACCGCTAACCACCTTCACACTTTCACACTTACCGGGGCTCCCTCAAGTGCCTATATATACGCTCTCTCACACATACTTATAGCAGACACACACACAGTTTCTTATCTCATTGCGAAGGGCGTTTGAAGGTGATTTACCAGAGTTTGCACTAGAGGACGCGGACTGGTTCTTAATGCGAGTCTCTTCACGTTCAAAATTGCACGAATATCACAAAAAGTTGCGCCATGAAATCTTAGCAGAAATTCCGGTGCGGTATAATGTCAAGTCAGTTTGAACAACGCTTGGAGTCGTACTCTCGTGAATTCATACATCAAGGAGATATTGCTCTCACCAACGGGTGTACCAGAATAATGTGTGGTTATATTCTGAATTCTTTTTTTGTGTAAACAGCACGTTGATAAAGAAACTTGAAACTCACAACCTTGTGAAAATCTGACGAGCTTTCGAATTCAGCGGCATGCGCGTCAGAGTCGCTGACTATTATCTCAAGCAGCTTCCCAGTATCATGAAAGTGGGTGACATCCCTTTAACTTTACTTCCGCAGAAAAATTCCAAGTGAACAATGGGAACGGAATCCGACATTTTCACATCAGTAGCCAACAACCCACGGAGTGAAGCAGGTCCGCAGCTCGCGGTCGTGCGGTAGCGTTCCCGCGCCCTGGTTCGATCCCCGGTGGGGTTAGGGATTTTCTCTGCCTCGTGATGACAGGGTGTTGTGTGCTGTCCTTCGGTTAGTTAGGTTTAAGTAGTTGTAAGTTCTAGGGGACTGATGACCATCGATGTTAAGTCCCATAGTGCTCAGAGCTATTTGAACCACTTTTTTTTTTTTTTTTTTTTTGAGAGAAGCAGACAAAAATTGAAAAGAAAAATATATTAGGCTTGTTCCGCAATACCCGGTATCTAAAATTACCTAACGGACTTTTTATAGGTGTTTTATGCGATTAACGGTTTTGTTGTCCCTCTCTCACATACTGGGGTTGGACATAAAATATTGAACCACTGTGAGAAACGCATGAATGAGCATAGCCTAAATTCAGATGGTAGCCAAGCGTGCAGGTGGCGTTGTCATAATTTACTACGAATGGCACCTGTGCAATGTTCTCGAAACGTTGCAAGTGTCAGTCGTGGCCATATCACGCACTGTATCTAAGATTTATACTGTATGCAGAGAAAGTGGAAAAACATAATGTGATAAGTTACAACGCGGACGAAAGCTTATGTTGAACGATTACGACAGAGGTCATTGAAGAGAAAACAAGAGAATGGCAGTTGCAAAATTCACTGTAGCACTCGCGAACCGTCTAACACCAAAACAACACGAACGGAGCTTCATAAGCAGGAAATTGCAGGGCAAGCTGGATTTCCAAATCCACTCATCGGTGATGCTATTTCTCATATGGGAGAAACATCGTGCCAAAACCATAAAACCTGGACTATGGAACAATGGAAAACTGTCATTTGATCAAATAAGTCTTGTTTCACAGTCTCCAACTTCTGGCTTAGGTTGCGCCCCAAGAGTGAAACACAATGTAGGTTTGGTGTTGATCTGAGCAGCCATATCATGGTATTCCAGGGGCCTCAAGAAAATGGTTCAAATGGCTCTGAGCACTATCGGACTTTTCTTCTAAGGTCATCAGTCCCCTAGAACTTAGAACTACTCAAACCGAACCAACCTAAGCACATCACACACATCCATGCCCGGGGCAGGATTCGAACCCGCGACTGTAGCGTTCGCGCGGTTCTAGACTGTAGCGCCTAGAACCGCTCGACCATCTAGGCCGGCCAAGGGCCTCACTTTTACTCTGCAAGGTCGCATTAGTACTAATGACTATACGACATCTTTGGCTGATAATCTCCGTCCCGTGGTATGATGTTTATTCCCCAGTGATACTAACGTGTTACAAGATGACAGAGACCTTGCTCGCACAGCTCACATAGTCCAGGATTGGTTTTGCGAGCACAAGGATGAATTGTCGAATATTATTGAGCCTTTGTTGTCTACTCTTGTTGTTGGTTGGCAGCCCTGCAGCCAGGCGACTAGCGCGAGTTTTGGTGTTCTCGTAAAGATAAGTCATTTTAGATTATAAAACATATATTTTAGTACTGATTACGTGGTAAATAGGTGAATTAGTGTGCCTTTTAAGTGTACCATTAAAGGTTTCATTTTTCTTTACGTAATATAGCAGAAAACGCGAAAAGATCGTACAGTCTTATTTTCTGTTTACGTTTTTGCCGCAGCAAATCTATAGAATTTCGTTTAGTTGTTCCTTGCTTTCTCCAGCAATTTAACTTAGAGTATCTCTTCATTACGTAACTAGCATTTCCGTAAAGTAGTGTAAATTTCAAGTTGTTGTTTCAGAAACTTTGCACTGTTGTTTTCGTTTACGCACAGTTGCGTATAGGCCGAATTTGTGGAACCATATTTTCGTGTTTATCTGTAATTTAACTGATTTATTCTTAATAAACTAGTACGTTTATCATGAGTGAAAAGTGCTTGACTTGCCTTAGAATTGTTAGGTCGGAGCTTTGGTGTGATGGGTGCTGTAGTTTTTTCCATGTGGTTCACTGTAGTGGCGTGGGAATAGGGGAAGTAAATGAGACTCATCAATGGTTTTGTAGGATTGCCACATCCATCAGGAACTGTCATAACTTTAAGAACATAAACATTCATAAATTTTGCCCAGAACAGCATATGGAAGCATGTGCAACAGAAGTAGAATTTCACAAAAAAAATCCTTCATAATATAGGTGTATATCAAGTACCTACAGGTAACTTTAATCTGTTTGTAATCCACCTTGAAGCTGTACTGGCCCATTTAACAACCAAAAACAAAGAAATAGTGGTTGCTGGTGATTTCAATGTAGATTTCCTTAAAGACTTAACCAATAAGAACTTATTTGAGTTAGTAACACTATCATTCAACTTAATTCCCACAGTAAAGTTCCCCACTAGGATAGCCAATTGCTCATAAACAGCAATTGATAATATCTTTATAGAAAAGTTCAATAAACAAAATTATATTACAAAACCAATAGTCAATGGTCTCAGACCATGACATGCAGTTCCTTCTGTTAAATGTTAATACTGAACAGGATATAAAATCTGTTAAATCTGAGCTCAAGAGGGTAATCAATAAGCCAAAAATTGATTATTTTAGGACACTCCTCAGAGACATTCACTGGACTGATGTTTACAGTGCTCATGGCATGAATGAAAAATATAACACTTTTGCTAATAAAGTGCTTACCTTATTCGAACACTGTTTTTCCCCGAAAACTTACCAAGGTTAGAACAGAGTCTACAAAGAAGCCATGAATTACTCAAGGAATAGGGGTATTTTGTAAAACGAAAAGAAAACTGTGTCTGTCAATCGGAAACACTTATGATGTTGATGCTATAGCACATTACAAGAAATACTGCAAAATATTAAAGAGTGCAATATGGATATCAAAGCAAATATATTACAAGGAAAATATAGTCATATCAGATAACAAAATAAAGACAATATGGGAAGGAGGAGACCGGTAGAACCAGACATGAAGAGGAACAAATAGCATTAAGAGTAAATGATACATTGGTGACAGATGTGTACAGTGATGCAGAACTTTTAAACAAACATTTTATAACTGTTACTGAAAAGATGGGGTTGTCAGGCTTGGTAGATGCTGCTATGGAATACCTCAGACCAGACATTTCAAGTAACTTCCATAATATGAATTTGACCCTCACTACCCCTGCAGAAATAATGTCTATCATAAAATCTTTAAAATCAAAAACATGTAGTGGGTATGATGAAATATCAACAAAGTTAATTAAAGAATGTGATTCTGAGTCAAGTAACATATTAAGCTATGTGTGTAACGAGTCGTTTATCAGTGGAATATTTCCTGAATGGCTGAAATATGCTGAAGTTAAGCCACTGTTTAAGAAGGGAGATAAAGAAATAGCATCAAATTTCCATCCAATTTCACTGTTGCGAACATTCTCAAAAATTTTAGAAAAAGTAATGTACAGTTGGCTTTATAACCATCTTATCTCAAATAACATACTGTCAAAGTCACAGTTTGGATTTCTAAATGGTTCTGATATTGAGAAGGGTATCTACACTTACAGTGAAAATGTGCGTAATTCATGAGACAAAAATTTCAGGCAACTGGTATATTTTATGATCTGTCAAAGGCATTTGACTGTGAAAAACACAATATCTTTTTAAGTAAATTAGAATATTATAGTGTAACAGGAAATGCTGCAAAATGGTTCAAATCTTATATCTCTGGCAGGAAACAAAGGGTGTTATTACGAAAGAGACATGTATCAAGCTATCAGGCATCATACAACTGGGAACTAATTACATGTGGGGTCCCACAAGGTTGCATTTTGGCGCCCTTACTTTTTCTTGTGTATATCAATGACCTTTCATCAGTAACATTACATTTGCCAATGACACAAATATTGCAATAAATAGCAAATCAAGTGTAGTCTTAAAAATATCAGCTAATAAAATATTTGTGAACATTAATCACTGACTCCTAGCCAATTCTTTATCACTAAACTTTGAAAAAAAAAAAAAAAAACACACTACATGCAGTTCAGAACTTGTAAGGTGTGTCCCACAAGCATATGCCTAACATACAATAACAAGCAGATAGAACAAGTGGACAGTGTTAAATTCTTGGGATTACAGCTAGGTAATAAATTCAACTGGGAGGAGCACACCACATAACTGCTGAAGTGTCTTAACAAATCTCTATTTGCAATGCGAATTGTGTCAGACATACGGGATATAAAAATGAAAAAGCTGGCATACTATGCTTACTTTCATTCCATAATGTCATATGGGATTATTTTTTGGGGTAATTCATCAAGTCAAGCTAAAGTTTTCTGGGCACAAAAACGTGCAGTAAGTTATATGTGGTGTGAACTCGAGAACATCCTGCAGAAGCCTGTTTAGGGATCTAGGGATACTAACTACTGCTTCTCAATATATTTATTCATTAATGAAATATGTCAGTAAAAATATATCACTTTTTCACACCAGCAGCTCAATTCATGGAATCAATACTAGAAATAAGAATAATCTTCACAAGGATTTAAAGTCACTTAGTCTTGTACGAAAAGGTGTGCATTATTCAGGAACACACATTTTCAATAACTTGCCAGCAGCAATTAAAAGCTTAACAACCAATGAAATTCAGTTTAAGAGAAGCCTAAGGGATTTATTGGTGGCCAACTCCTTCTACTCCATTGATGAATTTCTCAGTAGAACCAACTGATTGTGTGAGTACAATATAACTTCTGCACCATTGCAGTGCAGTAATGTGTTCCCCCTCCATCTTCTCTCCTCCCCATCCACATTGCCCTTTCTAGGCAATTGTGCTATGACATCATTAAAAATGGAATCAATGAAATCACTTGTGTTCTGTGGGGAGTACAAAAAGAAAAATGTGAGTGTATGCATTATTCTGCTGTTTATTACCAAATTACTGGAAAAATATAAATATTTATTAGCAGTTACACTGTTTAATATTTTTTACATCATGTGTTTGTTCCCAGAGTATGAATTCTGGTTTTTACAATGAGTATATGTTAATTTAAGTCCCTATTACCGCAAAATTACGTGTAGGTGTGCATTTATAGTTACAAAGATCTAATGGCAGCGGAAAAAGTATGGTGGGCTATGATGTCACAAGACTAGCGTGGAAAAAATGGCGGCGTAAGAAAAGATCATTTGAGCTCACCAAGTTTATGGTACTTCACCCTTTATGTGTAAGAGAACTATCTGCACAAAATTCAAACTAACCTAATTACACTGCAAGCTTGCCTGATTGAGTTTTAGTGACTGATGGCGGATGACTGTGGCTGTGGAAGAAAAATGGCAATGGAAAAATGATGACAGATTGACGGCAAACAGTGGTAGACTGATGGCGGACTGTGACAAACTGTGGTGGTCTGTTCATGGCTATGGCGTCATAAGATGGCTGTGGAAAATAAATGGCTGGTTGGTTGCTGGCTTATCCCACGTCTACATTTGTGCTCTGTACACAATCAGGTAGTTATAGTACTTAATCAGAGTGCAGTAAACGTGTCAGCATGAAATTTCAAAATGTAATAATCCACTTACAGTGGTTGGAAAAAATGAGTACAACCTAGCAGATAGCATCACTCATGTTCTATATATTGTGGACTGACCCACAATTACACTAAAGAATCATGTATTACGCTAAATACACTTATTTATTCCCTATGATCAGACATACTAACCGGATCAGATAATTTTGCATTTCAAAATGTAGTAGCCCAATTATATGTAGAAAGAAAGAAATCTGTCTCTGCTAAAATAAGACACCAGTATGACATTAAAAAATACATATTACACTATTTAATGGGGGTGTTTTTTTAACAATTTCAGTCACAATTTAAGCTGAGAATATGGGTCATTCTGTGTATATTGTTGTATACATGGAAGAACCGTGGAGATACTAAAAGGTTTCGGATAGATTATATAATGGTAAGACAGAGATTTAGGAACCAGGTTTTAAATTGTAAGACATTTTCAGGGGCAGATGTGGACTCTGACCACAATCTATTGGTTATGAACTGTAGATTAAAACTGAAGAAACTGCAAAAGGTGGGAATTTAAGGGAATGGGACCTGGATAAACTAAAAGAACCAGAGGTTGTACAGAGTTTCAGGGAGAGCCTAAGGGAACAATTGACAGGAATGGGGGAAAGAAATACAGTAGAAGAAGAATGGGTAGCTTTGAGGGGTGAAATAGTGAAGGCAGCAGAGGATCAAGTAGGTAAAAAGACAAGGGCTAGTAGAAATCCATGGATAATAGAAGAGATACTGAATTTAATTGATGAAAGGAGAAAATATAAAAATGCAGTAAATGAAGCAGGCAAAAAGGAATACAAACGTCTCAAAAATGAGATCGACAGGAAGTGCAAAATGGCTAAGCAGGGATGGCTAGAGGACAAATGTAAGGATGTAAAGGCTTATCTCATGAGGGGCAAGATAGATACTGCCTACAGGAAAATTAAAGAGACCTTTGGAGAAAAGAGAACCACTTGCATGAATATCAAGAGCTCAGATGGAAACCCAGTTCTAAGCAAAGAAGGGAAAGCAGAAAGGTGGAAGGAGTATATAGAGGGTCTATACAGGGGCGATGTTCTTGAGCACAATATTATGGAAATGGAAGAGGATGTAGATGAAAATGAAATGGGAGATATGATGCTGTGTGAAGAGTTTGACAGAGCACTGAAAGACCTAATTCGAAACAAGGTACCGGGAGTAGACAACATTCCATTAGAACTACTGGCAGCCTTGGGAGAGCCAGTCCTGACAAAACTCTACCATCTGGTGAGCAAGATGTATGAGACAGGCGAAATTCCCTCAGACTTCAAGAAGAATATAATAATTCCAATCGCAAAGAAAGCAGGTGTTAACAGATGTGAAAATTACCAAACTATCAGTTTAATAAGTCACGGCAGCAAAATACTAACGCAAATTCTTTACAGACGAATGGAAAAACTGGTAGAAGCCGACCTCGGGGAATACCAGTTTGGATTCCGTAGAAATGTTGGAACACGTGAGGCAATACTGACCCTACGACATATCTTAGAAGAAAGATTAAGGAAAAGCAAACCTACATTTCTAGCATTTGTAGTGTTAGAGAAAGCTTTTGACAATGTTGACTGGAATACTCTCTTTCAAATTCTGAAGGTGTCAGGGGTAAAACACAGGGAGCGAAAGGCTATTTACAATTTGTACAGAAAGCAATTTTTGCATCCCACTGAAAATGATATTGGGCTTTTCAGAGGATTATAAAAATATTATTTTAAATGCTCGTCATGAACTGGTGCTGATTCGTAACAGACAAGATGTTAACTGTATTATCACAGATAAAGCAGATACCAAGTCAAAAATAGTGTTGGAGAAAATGTACTGGGAGATGCCGCACGTTCAAGTGTCCGAAAGGCAACAAATATCACTATGGAATATTTTAAAAAATGATGACAGTCTAAGTCTGGCTTTTCGTCACTGGGCTCTGATTGAGTGTATGGCACCAGAAATTAGCTCATGGACATGGCAAATTAAATTTAATACAGCTCTTGAAACGGCCAAGTATGTAATAATGTCTTTTCAGTCAAACAGAAATTCGATTACTACTGATTCAAGTGTATTTGACAAAAGTCATATTTTCCCAACGATCACGAATTCTGTCTTGTCAATCAGAAGGGGATTTTTCCGCATGAGTATGTGAATAACGACTCTGTTTTACACGAAGATCGTTTGCCCTCAATTGAAAATTTTAAAAGACTCTTAACAGATGAAACGATAACAGATGCAGAATATCAAAGAGCGTGTAATGTTTGGAATACATTTAATTGTAAGACACTTGGAGAATATTCCGATTTATATTTAAAAATTGATGTTCTACTCCTTGCTGATGTGTTTGAAAACTTTCGCAGTCTTTTCTGTGATACATATGAACTAGACCCAGCACATTATATTACCTCACCTGGTTTAGCATGGGACGCTTTACTGAAAACTACTAAAGTAGAATTACAGCTTATTACTGACACCTCAATGCCAAGTGGGGCAATGTATGGTTATGGAAGAGGATTAGATGGTTCATACCTTATAGTCATTTGAGCACCAGTGTACAGCATTGCAAGATATAATTCATCTCACTCAGTCTGTGTAAACTGCACTTTAGCACCATGTCCAACATTCTCATCAAATCAAAACTCCGCACAGTCGTAGTAATCGGGTGACTACACCAGTAAGCACACTTAAGGGATGTAGTTAAGATGCTCTACAGTTATGATTTCTTTGTTTTGCTGAAGTACTGCCTATTGTCCCTGCTAATATTAGCTGATTAAACGAATATATTAAACGAATATCGAATAAGCCCACAAAATCATTTTATTTCGTAACAGGAAAGAAAACCAATGCCTTCCATCACATTACAGGTATGATGCGCAGTATTTGGCTCTGCTGACTGCGGTTACAAATTGCAATACCTGGCTGAGCTGAGGTCAGTGGTGGTTGACAGTAAGATGGCTGCCAGCATCAAGCCACAGTGCTGTAGTGAGTATCTAGGAAGGATGCGTGCTGTGGCCACTATTCCACTCAAGTGACATGGAACACACACGGTTGGTGGGGACATGTGTTCTGCGATCTGACTTCCCAAAATAAAGACGTGTTTGCTACATGTCCTACACTGGACGGCAGAGACTAACAGTGTATGTGTTTGGTTATCAAACTATTTTTGGACTGTAATAACAATACATAGTTGTTGTTGTTGTGGTCTTCAGTCCTGAGACTGGTTTGATGCAGCTCTCTATGCTACTCTATCCTGTGCAAGCTTCTTCATCTCCCAGTACCTACTGCAGCCTATATCCTTCTGAATCTGCTTAGTGTATTCATCTCTTGGTCTCCCTCTACGATTTTTACCCTCCACGCTGCCCTCCAATACTAAATTGGTAATCCCTTGATGCTTCAGAATATGCCCTACCAACCGATCCCTTCTTCTAGTCAAGTTGTGCCACAAACTCCTCTTCTCCCCAATTCTATTCAGTACCTCCTCATTAGTTATGTGATCTACCCATCTAATCTTCAACATTCTTCTGTAGCACCGCATTTCGAAAGCTTCTATTCTCTTCTTGTCTAAACTATTTATCGTCCACGTTTCACTTCCATATATGGCCGCACTCCATACAAATACTTTCAGAAACGACTTCCTGACACTTAAATCAATACTCGATGTTAACAAATTTCTCTTCATCAGAAACGCTTTCCTTGCTATTGCCAGTCTACATTTTATATCCTTTCTACTTCGACCATCATCAGTTATTTTGCTCCCCAAATAGAAAAACTCCTTTACTTCTTTAAGTGTCTCATTTCCTAATCTAATTCCCTCAGCATCATCCGACTTAATTCGACTACATTCCATTATCCTCGTTTTGCTTTTGTTGATGTTCATCTTATACCCTCCTTTCAAGACACTGTCCATTCCGTTCAACTGCTCTTCCAAGTCCTTTACTGTCTCTGACAGAATTACAATGTCATCGGCGAACCTCAAAGTTTTTATTTCTTCTCCATGGATTTTAATGCCTACTCCGAACTTTTCTTTTGTTTCCTTTACTGCTTGATCAATATAGAGATTGAATAGCATCGGGGAGAGGCTACAGCCCTGTTCCCTTCCCAACCACTGCTTCCCTTTCATACCCCTCGACTCTTATAACTGCCATCTGGTTTCTGTACAAATTGTAAATAGCCTTTCGCTCCATGTATTTTACCCCTGCCACCTTCAGAATTTGAAAGAGAGTATTCCAGTCAACATTGTCAAAAGCTTTCTCTAACTCTACAAATGCTAGAAACGTAGGTTTGCTTTTCCTTAATCTTTCTTCTAAGATACGTCGTAGGGTCAGTATTGCCTCACATGTTCCAACATTTCTACGGAATCCAAACTGATATTCCCCGAGGTCGGCTCCTACCAGTTTTTCCATTCCCCCTCACACTCCCTATCCCCCTTTTCAGACAACTGTGCTAATAAATCACTTGTGTTCTGTGAAGGGTACAGAAAAAAAGTGAGCGTGTGCATTATCCTCCTGATTTATAGCTGAGTCCCAATTATGGCATGGCTAAATAGCTGGCACTCATACACTGTTTAACGAGCATCATAATAATACTGACATATAAGTGACAGCATGCTTGGTATCATATACTTAAGTAATGAGCTATAATCATGTAGCGCAACTACAAACAAAAAACACAGACGCTTTTTTCACACCTATGCAGTCAAGTGGGACTTAGTAAGTTTCACAGCACCGATGTAGAATGTGACCAGATGTGAGATAAAGAGACAAATGTTAAGGACCAGATGAGATTGTGCCAGAAGAGTTAAAGTTTTAACATGGAAAATCCTATGATACTTAGAATAATCAAGATTATGTACTAAAGCACTCCATATTCAGGCCACGAGAGACCTGCCAGCACCATCCGACCACCGTGTCATCCTCGGTGGAAGATGCGGATAGGGGGGGGGGGGGGGGGCGTGGGATCAGCACACCGCTCTCTCTGTCGTAAGATGGTATTCTTGACCGAGGCCGCTACTATTCGGTCAAATAGGTGCTCAGTTGGCATCACGAGGCTGAGTGTACCCCGAAAAATGGCAACAGCGCATGGCGGCCAGGATGGTCACCCATCCCAGTGCCGACCACGCCCGACAGCGCTTAACTTCGGTGATCTCACGGGAACCGGTAATGAAGATTATGTGAAAAAGTTAAATTATGAATTTGCGTCAGTGGGTGGTGAAGTAGATTTAGTCACTGCCTGTACTGTGGCACTCAGCGATGGCTAATGTGGAAGATCAGAGATGAAAAAGAGTATTGCTGTGGCTAATAATGACAAAATATTGGAGAGGAATTCCATCTCATGACTAAATAGTTGACACTCAGGAAGCTACATATCACACCACTGTAATTTCATTCACAAAAACGTTAACCAGAAAACACATCTTTATTTAAGGAAGACATGTGCAAGCATTCATTTCACATAGCAGAGTGTGTAGTAACTGTAGTAGCTGCACAATGACAGCAGTTGCAGCAGCAGACCTTACTTCTCAGGTGTCTGCTGTAGGTGTGGCGAGGCTTGTACTGTGGTGTGGTCCCTCCACCCTATCCACCCTCGCCCCACCACCCCTCCCACTTGCAGGCAGAAAAGAGCGGTCGCAACACCATAATTATGTGTGCATTTGCCACTGCAGCAGCTGTCACCTAATTATTGCCTACAGTTGTAGGTCACCTGGTGATGCTTCTTGGGTCAGCCAGCTAGTGTTATCACCCAATGCACAAAACAATAAACCATCCATGCTTAGCTGACAGCTGGCTGCCACAGCTCCAGATTGGCAGGAATAGACTATGACAGGCTAGAAGTGTTCCAAATTACCACACGATATGGTACAACACCCCATGAAAGCCTATAATAAATATTCTGCTCTGATGGACTTTTGGTACTGTCCATCAGCTCTCCAGATGTTTCTCACTTGTCTCATATGTACAGCAGGCTTTGCAGCCTATAATAAATTATTTTAGTGTGACAGATCTCTGGTACAACCCATTAGCTCCCCAAATGTTTCTTTTAGTTATTTCACAACTGTCTCAACAGGCAGGTGTTTTTGCTAATGATCCATGAACATGTTGTAACAAGTAGACACAGATATGAAATTGCCCACCACACTCAGGGAAATGTATAAATAGTGGGTCTGGAACTTGAAATCGTTCTAGTTCCAGTCTGCAATACTGTTAACCTGAGACACCTACAATGAGAATACTGTCATCATCATCATCATCATGTAACAGTTCAGAGAGCAAGCGCCAATGCCCATCTGTTTCATGACGATGGTCAGCAACATACATTTGATCTTCCATATCAGTACTGATATTTTCTCTTTCCAGTTCTATTGTGTGTGTGTGTGTGTGTGTGTGTGTGTTTGTTCATTATGTGGAAATAATTATGTTGTTGTTGTTGCAGCATTCATCCCTCAAATGTTACTTGAACTTGAACAGCAATTTAAAGCTGGGCAATGTCATAATGAACGTACATTGCATTCAAATATAGATTTTTTTATGTGTTGAGCAAGACAGTATTTATGAACCTGTTTTCGTGTGTTATTGGTGAAGGTGTGTGTGCAATGATGTCTCCCCTCATGGGTGATGATACTGAGGAATATTGTGAACAGCAATGTGGGTTTGGACTAGTGTGGAGAAAACAGCTCCAGTAACTGACTGCTCCAAAATTTTAAATGATGAAGCCAGTCTACAGCAATTTAAAGATGAGCAATGTCATACTGAACGTACATTGCATTTAAATATAGATAATCATCATCTTCATCATGTAACAGTACAGAGAGCAAGCATCAATGCCCATCTGGTGATTTATCCATCACACATCAGTTTTATGATGATGATCAACAACAAAAATTTGACCTTCCATATCAGTACTAATATTGAAGATGCTCCTTGGATGAGAGTGTTTAATCTGTCCACACATATACATGTTTGATTGTGTGCTTCTGAGTGTGTCTGCTTGTAACTTGTAAATCATTATTTTTGTTTCAGAAATACCAAATCCCATGAGATTACATATGGGACAATACATGAGAGGTAACCAGTGTCCATTCCCCAGTGATGATGATGTATACCAAAGTCGTGACAGACATGTAATCTGCCATACCTGACTGGGTAGAGGTTGTGGCTGATGATCTTGGGATAACAATATCAGAGTGGTGCGATACAGATATCGATATTACTTAGGCAAGAGGCAAAGAAATTTATTATTTACACATGCATATATATCAACAATGTGTTTTGGACTCTAATACTAATGTATCTCGTTCTTTGTTCTTACAAGCGTGTTAAATCATCCAGAAGCAGACTTGAGTTGCAATCACCACGACCTGCTCCATCATTGCAGTTAACACTGGCACATCTGCTTTGACCCATCCAGCTAATTCCCCATGGCCAGCATGTTTGCTGTGACTTCGGCCATCTGCCAGCACAGGGGGCTGACCCGCCAATGTCCTGGACCATCCCACTCACCACAGCCATCAACCTCAGTGCTGACAGTCATAGAACTAATCTAGCTAACAGCAGCGTCCTGTCCTGTCCTATCCATAAAGTAAGCATGCACAAGGTTAGTAGCATGCCACCTATAAATTACTCAATGGTTGCAGGTGTATTTGAAGATTGGACACGTTTGCTTGTATGGATAGTCCTACTGCTGGATACAGAGGTCCGACCCATTTCCTGATTGCCTGTCTACACATTCTGGAAAGGGAGCTCTCCCAAATCGCTAGTGATGTGTGATATCCCACCATTAAGTGTGGTGCATATTATACTGTGAACTGACGTACCCCCAAAACAGTCTGGTGATATTGGAGAGAAGCTCATTGTCTATATTTGGGAGAAGAAATTGTGTGATATAGCAGGGTACGTCAGTTTCCGAGTTGTTTCGAACTTTTACATTGAATGGCACACTGGGCCATTTTCCTGAGTTCCACAAAACAGACTTAAGCAAGTACTTCACCTCAATGTTCATTCACATGTTTCTGTCCATGAAATGGGGGGGGGGGGGGGTCCAGCTATATCCAGATTCCACAGAATATAGCCAAGGAAAAGATCATTACTAACATGCAAAATCTTGAGAGTGATGTTTGTTCCATATGGTTAGACCTCGATATTCACTCACATGTTTTGATCCATTAAATTTGGGGTCCAGCTATATCCAACTTCTACGGAATATAGCCAACAGAAGGGCCATTATTAATGTACAGAATCTTGATAATGAGTGTAATGGTCAATCCTGGTTTGTGAGAGAAATTACAAGAAAGATCCATAGTGTCCAGGTAGGTACCATGTGGATAGTAATATTCGTTTAATTTGATGGTATTGATTTACTCGTTAAACTTCAGGACATACTTAAATTTGAGATGCAGAATACTGATATATCAGTTCACATTTATGACCTGAACAAAAGGAAGCCAGATGATAATGGTAAAGTTACGAATAAGGTTGTTGGACTCCTTCATTAATCTGATTTCGCTGGTCAGCATAAGATGCATGTAGATTCGCTTGTATTCTCAGAGGGAGAAAATGAACGCTACTGCTGGATCAAAATATATCCACACTCCTATTCTCCCAATGGATTAGGCTTAATGGTGCAAAGCATTTTTGCCCCAGATATCTGAACTCCTTTATTTTGGTTGAACGTTTAGCAAAGGTCCTACCCATTACAGATTGCTCTTCTCAGAAACCTGCACATGTCAAAATGCCCACAGAGGAAAGTAAAGTTTTAAAATTTAAGAATGCCAACTACCAGGATTGTTGTGCCTTTGTAGTGTATGCTGACTGAGTGCCTCCTTGCTCCCGTAACATGCTATGAGGGTGACACCACAGCCTCACATATGAAGTTGTGTGAGCATATGACTCTCACCACAGTCATTTTGACTCATACATTGAAGATAATCCTGTGAGATGGTTGCACACTGAGCCTGAAAAACTTGGATGGGATGTTGACTAGCTTTCAGCACCAACGTCCCCATGACCAAATTGAAGGATAATGATGCAGTTGTATTTCATATTTGTGAGCTGTCATTAGACAGAAATGTGGAAACTCCATGTAGGGACCACTGTCATCTTTTGGGAAGTTACACAGCCAGTCCACATTGCATGCAATCTGAATTTGCAGTTAAGACACACACCCTTCATCTTCCACAGTTTGAGAGGGTATGATACTCAGTTTATGTTTGAGCAATTGGCTGATTTCACCTTGGACAATGACTATGACAGTGCCCTGCTTAAGTGTGTTGAGAAACACATCTCATTCTCCATGCGAATGGCACCAATAAATACGCTCCATTGCCTAGACTTGGTACGTTTTATGCATGCACCACTTCAGAAACTTGTTGAAACAATGCATCAGGATTACATGCACATTTCTTGAGGTGCCCATCCTTATGATGTAAAGTTTCAGTTCATGAAGAAGGAAGGGGTATTCTCATTCGAATATCTGGTTTCGATGGGGAGACTCAATGGAATCACATTGCCTGGCATAACCACATGTACCAGTAACCTTACAGGCAGTGTCAAACTCATGTGGATTATGGGTAGGTGGCGGATGCTTGACAGGATTTCAGTACCTCTAATTTAAGATAGTATGCAAGACTTTACATTGACATAGAGTGTACTTGTTTGCAGATTTTCGAGAAATTCTGGAGTGAGTGCATGACCACGTATTCTCTGGGCCCTACCGTCTATTACTCTGCACTAGGGCTTACCGGTGCGCCAATGAAGTTTCCGCTTTTCTGTCTAACAGCAATTCATAAATACGAAACTTAACTGCATTCTTGTATCAATAGTTATTTTCCTTCGATTTGGTCAGGGGGATGTTGACGCTGTAAAACCTATCAACATCCCACGCAAGTTTTTAAAGCTCAGAGGCCAACCACCTCACAGGATTAACCCCAATGCATGAATCGAAATGACTGCAATTAGAGTCATATGTGCATACAATCAAATGCTGCGGCATATGGTACATGTCAGTCTGTGATGGTGATATGTGAAGCTGTGGGATCACTCTCATAGCGTGTCACAGGATGAAGGAGGCACTCAAAGTCAGCATACGTTACAAAGGCAAAACAGTCCTGATGGTGGGCATTCTCAAATTTTAAGAATTTATTTTCCTCTGTGACCATTTTGACATGTACCAGTTCCTGTGAAGAGCAGTCTATTAGATGCTTTGCTAAACGATTGCTCAAAATAAAGAAATTCAGACATCTAGGCCAGATATGCTTTACATCACTGTGGCTACTCCACTGGGAGAAAATGAGTTTGGACATGTTCTTGAGCCAGCAGCAGTGATGATTTTCTCCCTCTGAGAATAGAAGCAAATCAACATGCATCTTATGGTGACTGCTGAAATCAGGTAAGTGAAGGGGTCTAACAACCTTGTCGTGACTTTAACATTATCATCTGGCTGCACGTAAGCCTATCTTCACAATGACCCAAAGGAACCATCTGGTGCCACCAGTTACACAAGAATGTATATCAAGCCTTAGTGCATTTGTAAGCTGTTTAATTGAATTGCTCAGTACTATAGATGCCCCTCATGAAAGGTCTACACTGGCGGCAGCTTCCCCTAGCTGGAATGCTTTCCCACTAAGTTCCATCACAGGTCGCAAAAGGTCAATTTTGGTGTGATGTTGATGGAAAAAGCCCAACCCCACGATCATGCTCTAACCCTCACTTACATGGGGCGCTACCTCTACGCACTGCTTACATTGAACTGCCCCTATATGAAAACTTGCTTCCAATGACCCCAGTGGACTTACATTTCGTCTCTCATCTCATGCAATCTATAGCATGGTGGATTCCATCCCTTGCGACCCATTAGGTCTGTACTGGCTACTGGGACATGCGCCCTGTGCCCAACAGAAAGTTATACTTTTTGACCCCTACAACACCTAATACTGCATATTCTGCCTCTACATATGTACACACTGCATCTAATTCTAATGGGAACACCTTCAGTGGACTTTGCATTCCCTCTTGTGTTTAACAGCTGCTTGTTTCCTCCCTGTCCACCTCATTACCGTTACCAAAATTTCGTCGCTGATACAGGTTGCCTCTATCCCACTGAGGCTGCCAGCACTGCCTCTGCACATACCCTACATACCCACATTTGTCACACCTTTACCCCTTATTCACACGTGATACATAATGCAACAATCCACAAACCAACAAATTACACTTTCCACCTTGACATTAACCATCTAGACCCACTACATGACTTTGCAAGTTGACCATAATGATGACAAGTGAAACACGTTACAGATACTGACCCAGCACATGGCGCTGAATGCCCAATCAGATTACACTTTGAACATCTAACAGGCTCCAAGTACTGCTACTTGCAGTTACCTTACAAGTAAGACAGATTGGCTAGTTTCTCTGGCTAAAACAAAGTAACCCTCACATTACAGCGACAGTCCTTCCTAGATCCCATACCTGCCAGACACAGAAAAAGTAATCAACAGTTCTCTGACTCACCCCACTGCGTTGACACTGCAAAACATTATGCTGGGTTGGTGACAAACCATCAGCTACCGACTGAAGATAATGCCACCACTTCTCATGCCAACTATATCTGGCCCTGAGGATCTAGGGGTGACTTTGATGTCAGCCAGTGGAGGGTTGAGATGGGGTAGGAGGGTGGTGGAGACCCAGAAATTTGCGGCTGTCAGAATTAATATTTTACTTTCTATTTGTACATTAGTGCTGAGTTAGTGTGGGGTATTGACCACGCCCCCTCTCCACAGGAAGAGGGCCAGGTTGCTGGCCAGATGTCAGCTAGCATCCAGTCAGCTGGTTGTAAGGCATGTGCCCAGTTTTAGTGATGTCTGTGCTCAATGCGTGGCATGTGATTCCATTGTGTGAGCCACACTACAAACACCTGACATCAGCAGTGCGCAAAGGCAGTCGGAAATCTTGCTGTATAGCCAGCTCTACGGAGGATGACTGTATCTTGACAGCTTTTGATGTACAGTGTGGAGGTGCACCCATCATGGTGATAGAAGACAGCTGCCATGGATGGGATGCAATCTGCTGCCCCCTGAGAATGAGTCCAGCTTGCTGCTGAAGTGAGCCAGGAAGGCCTGCTGTGCTGTGGGACCAAGTTCAGAGGGTGGACTTAGTACTGGAAACTGGTACTGCGGTGGAGACTCCAACTTGTGACCACTGCTGTCGGCTCCATGCCGCCCCCTCACGTGGCGTAGCCCCACGTCCTGGTAGAACTGTTGGGCTGCGAATGAAACTGCTACAAAGATAACAGTTATTAATACAAGACAGGAATGCACCTGTTACGCCAGTGCACCATTTCTATTCACATTCTCGGCAACACCACTGAAACTCACTGGTGGAGAAGTCCCATTGCCCATGCTTTGCTTTACCAATGATCTGGCAGGTTTCACCAAGTGAGCCTGGTCTTTCTCGCTGTAATTCAACAGTTCAGCTGCTATAATCAAAATGACAACACACTGCACTTACCTGCTAGCAATGGCAGCTGCAAAACGTCTCCAGATATTCTCACAGATTTGTCCATAAAATGGTAGCGGTGCTACAGGATGGAGGGAGCTGTTTGTGTGGATTGGTTTATCAATAGTGCATATGGGGGTAGTGAGTCCAGCTTTTGGGGTTAGTACAACATGAAATCAGTTTCAAAGAAAGATTTGTTTAGTTCCTTCTACTGCCAAATCTGAAAAGTAAAGCTAACACCATTTTATCAGCATATGTAAATGCATAAAATTAACATTTTGTCCTTATACACCTGTGATAAGAATATTTTTTTAATATGTTGTGGATTTTAAAAAAAATTACATTTCCCATCATAATGAAAAGGTTCCAGTATAAAAATTAATTTTTATTGTTAATCGTGGCACAAGGTTTCCCATAGGATGAGCGCAACGTAATACTCCATCTTTTGACAAGAAGAGATAGGCAGCCAGCTTTATAAGTGTATGATGGCATGGAAAGGCTATTCTCAAACAGAACTTGTATTTATCTTAACTGTCTTAAAATATCAGTTGTTTAAGGTATATGTTGACTGAAGCTCCAGTAAAAAATAAATAAAATAGCTGTAAAAGAAGAATGAACAAACTGCGCCCATTCAGAGTTGTGTTGGAGCTTTGATGCGCTTACTATCTGCTCGTCAGAGTTGTAGCATAAAACAGAAAGTATGGGCAAAGTATTTTTTTCTTTATTGTCATTTCATTCCCCTCGCCACATATGGGGTGGTGTGGTGCCAGCAGTACAACATCCTGCTCTTTAGCCAAAAGACTTTACAACGTAAGTAAATTCATTACAACAAGATTTAAGGATGCAAATTTAAAAACATTTCTTTTCAAATCTGTAAGAAGAAGATTATATGATGCTATTTACATAAAAATACAATGTTGTTTCTCTCGTTTTTTTAAAGATAAAACTGAAACAATATATTTTAAAAACATGTTGAAAAGGACAATGTTGTTCATTAAAAAGGAACACTACACTTTTACTAAAAAGCTGAAGGACCTGCACTGGTAAAAAATGGTTATGGCGAGAGGAAAGGTTAGGGGCTCTGTAGGGGGGAAGGCAGTGGGTGTAAATACGTAGGCCATTGTGTGTGTCTATGAAATGAGGATAGGTGTTAAGATGGATAGTGGGAAGCTGGAAAGAGAGAGGGAGCTTTGTGGTTGGCCAGGGCCATGTTGTCAAGAGTGGAAGGGATGGGGAGAGATAGAGAGGAAAGAGGGAGAGCAGAGCCCTGATGTGGAGTGGGATAAGTGGGGTAGAGGATGAATGGATAAATATTGGGGTGGATTACTTTGTCTTGGGACATGGAGTCGGTAGAATCTGCGTTGGGATACTATCTGGAGTGCATGTAGGTGTGGGTAGAGTGGGATATGTTTGTAAAGATAATTGGTTGCACCAGGAAGTAAAATGATTGAGGTAAATTTGGAGCGATCTTTGGGATTTTTGGAGTCTAGGGTAGAAGACGAGGAATGTGGTGTCATCAGGACACTGAAATAGGTGGATCAGTGGAGACAGTTTGGGCATATTGGCTGTGTAGAAGAGATAAAGGAGAAGAATGATGATTGGTCCTGTGGGGTAAGCCTACAATGGAATGGAAAACATGGGAAATGGAATTCTTAATACTGACAAAGCATAGTCGATCAGACAGGAAGGATACAATAAGGCAGACTTAGTTAATAGGAAGTGTGTAAGTCTGGAGTTTGAAAAGGAGACTGGAAGGGAACACATGGTGATTGGTTTTCTCCAGGTCGAGGGATACAGAAACAAAGAATTTTTGGTTGTTGCGTTAGTGGGCTAGGAGATCAGTGAGGCACAGGAATTGTCATGAGAGGGAAGCTGGGACGGAAGCCGCTCTGGTTAACGGGAAGGAATTGGTGTTGGTTCAGGTGGTTATGGATGCGTCGGGAGAGGATGGATTCAAAGACCTTACTAAGCACTGCTGCGAGGGGTGGTATTAGTAGTGGTTTGTGCAGCTTTAGGAAAAGTAAGATTTTGCAGGTTTCCCACAGTTCAAGATACACTACTGGCCATTAAAATTGCTGCACCAAGAAGAAATGCAGACGATAAACAGGTGTTCATTGGACAAATACATTATACTAGACTGACATGTGATTACATTTTCAAGCAGTTTGGGTGCATAGATCCTGAGAAATCAGTACCCAGAACAACCACCTCTGGCCGTAATAACGGCCTTGATACGCCTGGGCATTGAGTCAAACAGAGCTTGGATGGCGTGTACAGGTACAGCTGCCCATGCAGCTTCAACACGATACCACAGTTCATCAAGAGTAGTGACTGGCGTATTGTGATGAGCCAGTTGCTCGGCCACCATTGACAATACGTATTCAGTTGGTGAGAGATCTGGAGAATGTGCTGGCCAGGGCAGCGTCGAACATTTTCTGTATCCAGAAAGGTCCGTACAGGACCTGCAACATGCGGTCGTGCATTATCCTGCTGAAATAGGTTTCGCAGGGATCGTATGAAGGGTAGAGCCACGGGTCGTAACACATCTGAAATGTAACGTCCACTGTTCAAAGTGCCGTCAATGCGAACAAGAGGTGACCGAGACGTGTAACCAATGACACCCCATACCATCACGCCAGGTGATACGTCAGTATGGCGATGACGAATAAATGCTTCCAGTGTGCGTTCACCGCGATGTCGCCAAACACGGATGCGACCATCATGATGCTGTAAACAGAACCTGGATTCATCCGAAAAAATGACGTTTTGCCATTCGTGCACCCAGGTTCGTCGTTGAGTACACCATCGCAGGCGCGCCTGTCTGTGATGCAGCGTCAAGGGTAACCGTAGCCGTGGTCTCCGAGCTGATAGTCTAAGCGGCTGCAAACGTCGTCGAACTGTTCGTGCAGATGGTTGTTGTTTTTCAAACGTCCCCATCTGTTGACTCAGGGATCGAGACGTGGGTGCACGATCCGTTACAACCATGCGGATAAGATGCCTGTCATCTCGACTGCTAATGATACGAGGCCGTTGGGATCCATCACGGCGTTCCTTATTACCCTCCTGAACTCACCGATTCCATATTCTGCTAACAGTCATTGGATCTCGGCCAACGCGAGCAGCGATGTCGCGATACGATAAACCGCAATCGCGATAGGCTACAATCCGACCTTTGTCAGAGTCAGAAACGTGATGGTACGCATTTCTGCTCCTTACACGAGGCATCACAACAACGTTTCACCAGGCAACGCCGGTCAACTGCTGTTTGTGTATGAGAAATCGGTTGGAAACTTTCCTCATGCCAGCACGTTGTTGGTGTCGCCACAGGCGCCGACCTTGTGTGAATGCTCTGAAAAGCTAATCATTTGCATATCACATCATCTTCTTCCCGTCGGTTAAATTTCGCGTCTGTAGCACGTCATCTTCGTGGTGTAGCAATTGTAATGGCCAGTAGTGTAGTAATCTGTAGAAAACATTGTGTTATAAAGGGTTGCAAGTGTGAGTAGAAATGAGAGATAGCATTTTTCTAGCTCTTGATAGATAATGCATTTATGACCAGAGGAAGTGTTGCGATTTTTGTGAAGTAGTTGTTTTATGTTTGCGGGACGGCGGGTGGATAGGAGAAAATATTAGAAATATTGTGTTTCGACGTCTTTTACGAGAGCCTGGAAAGTATTTTTACGGTGGAGCGATGGAGAAAATACTGACTATAGTTTCCATTCTGTAAGTAAACATTCTTCTTGTGCTCACTCAAAGAAATGTTTCTACTCTCTATTTACTGAGTGGGATCACAAACCATGATTATAAATAAAAATTCTGAGTGCTAACTGGTTCAATTATATTCCGAAAGAGTTCACACGCAAAACATAATAATGTTCCTGATAACAACGATAATAACGTTCCTATGATAAATAGCACTAGTAACAGTTCGGAGGCAACCTCTACGGTAAGTTCCAATTAAACGGTCTTTCGCCTTGACTTCTAATGATCAAAGTTAATTGCTCACTACAAAAGTGGAAAATAATCTCACCACTTGCCACGCGGTTTTGTTAACATTACAGGCGGCACACAAACAGTTACTCCCACGAAAACTAAACGATCCAAGACGGTGTACAGCCCTCGCGGGTTCACTTCCTATTTGTACCGAAAACATGCATTTAGCTATAAACTGGCTGCCACATCATACGAAGAAGCGCGTAAGCCGACGTTTGACTGACGCGGACAGCGTGATAGCTCGGTGCGAAGTGTGTCTTTTCAGAAATCTAAACGATGCAGGACGGTGCACAGTCCTCGCGATTTCATTTTCTACTCTTACCGAACACGCGTTTAGTACCAGCCTGGCTGTGACGTCATCTGAGGCAGCCTGTAAGCCGGCGTTTGACTGACGCGGACCGATTGAAAGCTGGGTGCAAAGTGAAGATGTCACTGCCTCTCAGGCCATATTTATATACGGGCGCAGCGGACGGCCGAAGGAAACACCTGCCGTCATCCGCTCTATGCCCCGGCAGCAGCATCTAAATTGCCGATTTCTCAGACACGTAATATTTTATAACACTGTTATGTATCAATCTACAATCTTCGTAATTTTTGTATGAATGGAGCTAAGTTGGCTTTAATCAGAGAAAAAAGTTCTAGCTTACGTGTTTTTAAACTTTGCCGGTTTGAATTTTTAGAACGGAACTGATAGTAGAACATGACCTCTGAACTCCAACTTTAAGAGACCTTGTATTGATCGTTATTTACATCAAAGCCTTGAAACTTATTATAGCTTTATTATTTGATGGATTTTATCAGGTGCTGTAATCATAACTTTCTATCATTAATATAAAAGATATTTAATCTATTACATCATAAGAACATTATTGTTCAAAATTTAGTTTTCAGTAAATTACTGTAAAACTATTAGGGGTAGCTTAATGAGGTCATAAGTTAAGCTTTTTATATCTATCTCAAGCTTCATACGAATTTTGATCTTTCTAAGTATAATATTTAGCGCCTTCAATTTTTCGTAAGAACGCCGATTTTAACCAAAGTAGTCTATTGTTCCGATCAAGTTGAAACTTGTAGCAGTTAATTTTGACATACATTTGCACATTATGACCATGTTTTGGCTGTCTAGTTTTATTATTTAGCGCCACTTGTTTTCGTTTAAAACGATGTATTTAGGGAAATATATTTATCTGATCACTGTGAGATTTAACAATGTAAACGTTAATATACTGAACATATGTTGACAAAGTTTGGAAAAGATGCTTTAGTTTTTAATTTCATCCTTAGGTTATGGCACAATACTTGTATGCTATGCACAGGCGCATTATGATGACGGGGCGCTAGTAGCAGTGAAATGATTAAGTCTCGGCGCACTCGAGTGCCTCTGTATCTCTCAAATGATACAGCGCTTGTTTCATCACATGTTGTGTGCTATGATTGATAATTTAATCCTGCTTGTGGTATGTTATCCGAGTAATGGAAGGTAGTAGCGAGGGGTGGGACAATAGCATTCACGCATTAAAGTATTTTAGGGAAGGTGGAGTAATAAAAATGTGGGTCATCAGGAATAATGAAGGTGTCGGAAAGATAGGACACAAACTGGTCAGCTTTGTTGAGGTTGTCCGGTAGGCTAAAATGGCTCTGAGCACTATGGGACTGAGGTCATCAGTCCCCTAGAACTTAGAACTACTTAAACCTAACTAACCTAAGGACAGCACACACATCCATGCCCGAAGCAGGATTCGAACCTGTGTCAGGTAGGGTATGGTTGTTGTGGAAGAGTGGATAGTGAGGGTTGGAAGTACTGCCAGTGAATCAGTGAAACGCTTTCTAATACTTGGAAGATTGGTGTATGTCTGGCGCCAGTCCCAGAGACTTTATAGCATAAATAACTTCCTGAAGGATCTCTATATTTTCTGGTGGAATGTAAGTGTGTCCCAGTTATGACTTCTGATGTCTCCAAATGGCGTGGTGAGGGGCTTGAAGAACCTCTGCTGACACCACTTTGTGGAGTGTGTAGTGAGTAGTGGCGAGGGGAAGAGGGGGGGGGGGGGCGTGGAAATACTGTTGTCAGTTGAGAATGACTTTTATTAACTTCGGTAAATGAGATAGCAAGGCAACGAAACCTCCCTCTGCCGCGTCCGGCCACCCTGATTTAGGTTTTCCGTGATTTCTCTAAATCGCTTCACGCAAATGCCGGGATGGTTACTTTCACAGGGCACGGCCGACTTCCTTCCCCATCCTTCCCTAATCCGACGAGACCGATGACCTCGATGTTTGGTCTCTTCCCCCAAATCAATCCAATCTCTCTGTCATCCATAGGTGGAGCTGACGTATAGGCAGTGGCTTGCGCAGTGTATGCTAAGCTAGCACCCAGCGTTGCTGAGGACAGGCTTATGGTGGGCAAGCAACCTTTAGAGCCCACAGGCATTGACGTCAGTGGCTCGTTACTTCACTCAGTGTTGTGGAGCCAGCACTACCCACTCGCTCCCCTCGCTTCGCTGCAGCAACAAGCAAAGGTAGCTGTCTGCAGGGTACAAGTTGCTGCCTTTTGGCAGGCGTTGGATGGCGGCTGGTACTCTGGTGTCAAGTCCCACTAGGAACTCAGCGTCGGCAGCAGCATGCACAACTGGTTGGTCAGCGGGGCTGTGGCACCAATCCCGGTGAAGGAGTTAGTGCCAGCAGCAGCCGCAGCTCATCCTCAAACCCATGGCAGCCGCTGGTGGTGCCCAGTCCTCCTGTCCGATGTAGATCTGGTGTTGTGGGGGTGCTGATGGGATGGTTCCTGGTGATGAGAGGTGATCCCATTCCTCGTAATTCAGACTTATATATATATATATATATATATATATATATATATATATATATTATTACATATTCGTGTAGTACGTAAAGAAATTTGAATGTTTTAGTTGGACCACTTTTTTCGCTTTGTGATAGATGGCTCTGTAATAGTCACAAACATATGGCTCACAATTTTAGACGAACAGTTGGTAACAGGTAGGTTTTTTTAAATTAAAATATAGAAGGTAGGTACGTTTGAACATTTTATTTCATGCTGTTACAGCGTGATCACCTGTAAATACATTAATGCAATAAATGCTCAAAATGATGTCCGTCAACCTCAATGCATTTTGCAATACGTGTAACGACATTCCTCTCAACAGCGAATAGTTCGCCTTCCGTGATGTTCGCACATGCATTGACAATGCGCTGACGCATGTTGTAAGGCGTTGTCGGTGGATCACGATAGCAAATATTCTTCAACTTTCTCCACAGAAAGAAATGCGGGGACGTCAGATCCGGTGAAGGTGGGGGCTTCGATGACCAATCCACCTGTCATGAAATATGGTATTCAATACCGCGTCAACTGCACGCGAGCCATGTGCCGGACATCCATCATGTTGGAAGTACATCGCCATTCTGTCATGTAGTGAAACATCTTGTAGTAACATCTGTAGAACATTACGTATGAAATAAGCATACATTGCACCATTTAGATTGCCATCGATAAAATGGGGGCCAATTATCCTTCTCTCCATAATGGCGCACCATACATTAACCCGCCAAGGTCGCTGATGTTTCACTTGTCGCAGCCATCGTGGATTTTCCGTTGCCCAATAGTGCATATTATGCCGGTTTATGTTACCGCTGTTGGCTAATGACGCTTCGTCGCTAAATAGAATGCGTGCAAAAAATCTGTCATCGTCCCGTACTTATACGTTTGTGACTATTACAGCGCCATCTATCACAAAGCGATAAAAGTGGTCCAACTAAAACATTCATATTTCTTTACTTACTACACGAATATGTAACAAAAGTGGAGGTTCCTATTTTTAAAAAACGCAGTTGATATCCGTTTGACCTATGGCAGCGCCATCTATCGGGCCAACCATAGCGCCATCTGCTTTCCCCCTTCAAGTTAGACGAGTTTCGTTCTTAGTAGTTTTTTCGTTTGATTCTTATTTCGTGAATTACGAGGAATGGGATCACCTCTCATCACCAGGAACCATCAGCACCCCCACAGCACCAGATCTACATCGGACAGGAGGACTGGACACCACCAGCGGCTGCCATGGGTTTGAGGATGAGCCGCGGCTGCTGCTGGCACTAACTCCTTCACCGGGATTGGTGCCACAGCCCCGTTGACCAACCAGTTGTGCATGCTGCTGCCGACGCTGAGTTCCTAGTGGGACTTGACACCAGAGTACCAGCCGCCATCCAACGCCTGCCAGAAGTTAGCATGGGTGCATGAACCAGGCACCCGCTGCAGAAGCCTATACGCAGCAACGTTCGCTAAGCGGTCGTTGAGGACACGCTGTTGGTAGCTCCTTGTTTCACCTGGAAGTCAGTCGCTCAGCAGTTGCCCGTGGACTTCTGTGCAGCCGTTGATCACCCCTGTCATCTATGGCCCACAGTGCACCACAGCTGCCTCAGTGCCGGTTTTGGAAGTGCCATCTTGACATGCTTAAAGCACGGTGACATGCAAACAGTTTGAAAACTTAACCGTTTCGGAAATACTTCCACCCTTGGCGCGAAAGTCAGTGATAATGCCCTTTTGGACCTCACACAAATTGCTCCAGTTCCGCATTACGACAATGACTGCATTGTTTCCAGCGTCCTCTCGACAGGCTTTATATATCCTCCAGTGCCAATATTGCCACCTACCGTCTGTGAGTGGTTATTGCACGTTGACGTCGAACATAAGCAGTGTTCACATTAATGTATTTTCATCCAAGATGTGGCTGTTGAGCTACAGGTATTCCGAGAGGCAACACTCAACAGTAAATCCAAGAAGAGTTAGATATAGAACATTGAAGTCTTGGACAAAATTATCAAACAATGGGAACAAAAAATGAAAGGTATTTATTTGGAAAGTACCCATGAAAACAAACATTCATAAAATCCCTGGCATTTGCAGATGATCTGACAGTACTCAGCAACAATAGAAAGATAACAAGCACTGGAATACTTG
Organism: Schistocerca cancellata; assembly: GCF_023864275.1. NCBI lineage: Eukaryota > Metazoa > Arthropoda > Insecta > Orthoptera > Acrididae > Schistocerca > Schistocerca cancellata. The sequence goes on from NC_064629.1 coordinate 825,838,796, forward strand.
CATGAAGTCTCTTCCAAAACAGGTCTACAGATGTCGCTTCAGAAAGCATACAAACTGACATGGACGCACTATAATAAAAGAAACATATCAAAACAGGCCAAACTCATGCACTACAACACAGTTGCACTACCATCAGCACTCTACACATCGGAAACAATCACAATTGAAGCATTACGCATCACAGAGACGGAAAAAACAGAACGTAAAATCCTCAGAAAAATGTTTGGAGCAATACATAGAGATGGGTTATGGATGAAGAGACCAGCCACGGAATTATACGAGCACATCTACAGACTCACAGACCTGATCAGGGAACGCCGATTATCGTTCTATGGACACATACATAGAATGAACAACTGCCTTACCAAGAGGACTTTTGATGTATAAGCAGCTCAATTTTTTAAAAAAAAGAACAAATTGGCTACAAGAAATAGAAGATCTAAGACAAGCAGGAATCAGTAGGGAAATGTGAAGAGAAACAGAATGAGAAAAAAATTATGAACATGACATTTGAAGTAAAAGAAAGGAAGAAAACAAGGATAATATGGACAGTACAAAGGGAACAGTAACACAGTCAAAGAATGAAGAGATTAATGGAAGAGAAGAAGAAGGCAACAAGAAAAAACTGAATATAACATGACATTCAAGTTCAAAACATTGTCTTAACGGCAAATTTATCTTAACATTTCCACTTCTCACACCTCGAAACTCCCATAGAAAGCACCGAAGCAGAAATCGTTGTAGGTGCTGAAATCTAGCAAAGGCAGAGATAAGATCTGCTGCGATTTCCACCACGGGACTAACGGTTTACAGATAGGATACATCAAATTAATTCGTTAACTAAGTGTTTGTCGCTGTTAGCAGCAAGTGAAGATGAAGTAGATACATGTAGTAGGTTACCATGGCTAGAAATTAGACATGATAAAAGAAATAAATGAATAACTAGTTTCTTCTACCAACCCCTCCTCCCATCCTCCCACTCGGATGACACAGTTGCCGAGGAAAATTTGACTCTGATTTTGAGAAAGTATACGTGTCATATATTTACAGCCTATAGAGATTCCAATTAATCCTCAATATGTTGGTGAAAATACAATCGTCAGTGATGGACATAAAACATCGTCCGAATTTGTTCTAAATGTTTTTAAAATATTTTGAGTAATTATTTCTGGAACCCACAACAAATGTAAACAGTGACGATTACGTACTCACTGAGTCACAAATGACCCGGAATAAACAGAGTGTCTTAACAACTGCAGGGATTGAGGACTACATAATCGTTGTAACAAGATTGAGTATCACAACATACACGTCTACAAAAAAGAAACGTATAATATATTTATTGAAAATAAAAAACACATAAAAATTCACCTAAATAAATGTAAATGTGTGACTAGGGCCTCCCGTCGGGTAGACCGTTTGCAGGATGATTAGGACAACACAACACCCAGTCCCTGAGCGGAGAAAATCTCCGACCCAGCCGGGAATCGAACCCGGGCACTTAGGGTTGACATTCTGTCACGCTGAGCACTTTTTTTCCGTTGTATGTGGTTGTTGCGGACGTCACATGACGTCCGTTGACGTTCGTTGTTGATCCCTTCACTCCGTTTTTTATTACAGAGACTAGCCGGCTCGCTGAGATACCGTGCCGGCTACCACTCAACTACCGGGGGCGGACAAAACTCACCTGACGTCTTTCTATGAAACTATCTCTGTCCGTTTCGTATGAACTGCATAAACGTCGACCGTTTTATGTGGTTCAGATTCAAAGAAATATTTATGACAGCGATCTAGCGCTTAACACCAAGAAAATGCACAAGAGTCACAACCGATCCCCAATGGTTCACTAAACAGGTTGGGAAATTGTTGCAGAGGCAGGGAAAAGGCACACCAGATTTAAAAGAACGTAAAATATCCAAGATTAAGAACGATTCACAGACTGTAGTATTCTGCGCAATGCGCTTTTAACATTTCAGATTAACAGGTGCTAGACATCGACACAGGGTTTCGTTGTGGAAAGTGTTGAAAGCACCTCGGGCTGAAGTCTGCACTAATTTCGAGATTCTGTAAATTGTTCTTAATTTTGAATATTTTGCGTTCTTTGAAATATGGTGTACTTTTTCTTTGGCTCTGCAATAATGCCCTAACCTATTTTGTGAGCAATTGCGGAACTGTTGCGTCTCTTATGGATTTTCTTGGTATAAAACTCTAGATAGCTGTCATATTTTGCGTTTATTTTTTATGGACTTGTATGTTACGATATTCAGTCTTATTACAACATTATGTAGGCCTTAATTACAGTTCTTGTGGCGTTCTCTGATTACTCCACGTTGTTTGTGACTAAGTGAGTATACTATCGCCATCGTTTACATGTTATGTGGGTCCCAGAAGTAATTACTCAAAATACTTTAAAAACATTTATAACAAATTCGGACAATGTATTAAGTCCACCACTGAAGTTAAAAATGTATTTTCGCCAAAATATTGGGGATAAACTGAAATCTCCACAGGCTATAATTACACTGAAGCACAGAAGAAAGTGGCATAGGAATGCGTATTCAAATACAGAGATACGTAAACAGGAAGAATACGGCGCTGTGGTTGGCAACGCCCAGTGTGCGATTTGCAGGGGTGGATGGGGGGGATTCCCCCCCCCCCCCCCCTCTGCATCCGACCATCCCCTCCTCTGGTTTTAGTTTATGCATCCCAACCTGGGATGTTTATTTCCCACGCACTGGAGTAAAACTTAACATATAATTTAAATTTGCGGAGCCGAACACTGAAAGTTTTTAATACAGTCTTACTATTAATATATTTGGTTGTTAATTATTGTAGTAGGTAAGCATTTCAAAATATTTAGAACTAAATGACAAGACGACGCACGCCACATTTCCGTAGCATGCCACAATGTTGCAAGACGTCTCTCCAGCGTAAACGAGGCTTTAGAGCCAGGTCTGTATTGTATGGTGGATGTGATGTGTTGCGTACGAAACTAAAACCTGCAATCAGATCCAAACGTCGTGGAAAACTGTGAAGAGGTGTCATCCTGCAGCAAGATAACGCTCGCTCACATTCTGCCAAACGGACAGCCGACGCAATAAAGGAGTTGAGATTCGAGGTGCTGGAACATCCACCATACAGTCCAGACCTGTCTCCAAGCGATTTTCACATGTTTGGACCCTTAACGGAAGCACTACAGGGAAGAAGATTTGAAAGTGATGAAGACGTCATTGCTGCGGTGCAAAATTGGTTACAGATGCAACCGATAAACGTATTTTCTGATGAAATAAAAAAAAAAATCTTGTAAAACGTCGGGAAAACTGCATTGAAGTCGAGGGATGTTACGTAGAAAAATAACGCATGTTTCAGTTTTCTATCATCAGAATAAGTACAACTTTTCACAAACGTACCTTTACTTTTTGAATTCCCCTCGTATACCTGTATGTATATGATTTTGTAAATAAGCTTTACCTATAATGTACTTTTAAAGATATAACAAGGGATGGCTTTTCTGATAGTGCATACACGTGAATAGTGAGTTTCGGCATTAACATCTATTTATAAATAACTGTTTAACCATGGGTAACGCCACGGTCCAAGCTAGTAACATATATAATTACACTAACCCCCTAGGACATCCCCCCCCACTGGTAAAAGCACAAATCGCACACTGGCAACGCCTATATAAGACCAGTGTCTGGTGCAGTTGTCAGATCGATTACTGCTGCTACAATGGCAGGTTATCAAGATCTAACTGAGTTTGAACGTGGTGTTCATAGTCGGGGCACGAGTGACGGAACACAGTATCTCCAAGGCAGCGATGAAGTGGGGATTTTCCCGTGCGACCATTTCACTAGTGTACCGTGAATATCAGGAATCCGGTAAACATCGCTGCGGCCGGAAAAAGATCCTGTAAGAACGAGATCAACGACGACTGAAGAGAATCGTTCAACGTGACGGAAGTGCTACCCTTCCGCAAATTGTTGCAGATTTCAACGATGGGCCATCAACAAGTGTCAGCGTGTAAGCCATTTAACGAAACATCATCGATATGGGATTCCGGAGCCGAAGGCCCACTCGTGTGCCCATGATGAGTGCAAGACACAAAGCTTTACGCCTCGCTTGGGCCTGTCAACACCGACATTCTACTGTTGATGCCTGGAAAAATGTTGCCTGGTCGGACGAGTCTCGTTTCAAATTGTATCGAGCGGATGGACGTGTACGAGTATGGAGGCAACCTCATGAATCCATGGACCCTGCATGTCAGCAGGTGACTGTTCAAGCTGATGGAGGCTCTGTAACGGTGTGTGTAGTTGGAGCGATATGGGATCCGTGATATGCCTAGATACGACTCTGGCAGGTGACACGTGCGTAGCATCTTGTCTGATCACCTGCATTCATTCATGTCCATTGTGTATTTCGACGGACTTGAGCAATTCCAGCAGGACAATACGACACCCCACACGTCCAGAATTGTTACAGAGTAGCTCCAGGAACACTCTTCTGAGTTTAAAAACTTCCGCTGGCAACCAAATTCCTCAGACATGAACATTATTGAGCATATCTGGGATACCTTGCAACGTGCTGTTCGGAAGAGATGTCTACCCCATCGTACTCTTACGGATTTATGGACAGCCCTGCAGAATTCATGGTGTCATTTATCTGCAGCACTATTTCAGACATTAATCGAGCCCATACAGCGTCGTGTTGCGGCACTTCTGGGTGCTCGCGGAGGCTCTACACGACATTAGGCAGGTGTAACAGTTCCTTTGGCCCTGCATTGTATATGAAACGGGTACTTTTTCAAGACTACACGTATCTACTTCAACTTCACTGCAAGAACTCTTACTTGTAACGGCGACAAACACACCATTACCAAATTACTTTGATCTATTATTTTGTAAGCCGTTAGTTCCGTGGTACAAATTGCAGTAGAACTTATGTCTGCCTTTGCCAGAGTTCAGCGTTGGTTAGTTGTATGAGAGCTTCGAGGTGTGAGAAGAGGAATATCAAATGATTATTGGTTCAAATGGCTCTGAGCACTATGAGACTTAACTTCTGAGGTCATCAGTCCCCTAGAACTTAGAACTACTTAAACCTAACTAACCTAAGAACATCACACACATCCATGCCCGAGGCAGGATTCGAACCTGCGAGCCATGATTATTCAGTGGTTTCTTGTTGCCTTCTTTTTCTCTTTCAAAAATTTCTTTATTCTTTCATTGTGTTCCTGTTTCCTTTGCTCTGTCCATATTTCCCATGGTTTCTCCCTTCCTTTCGTCTTTATAATTTTGCTTCTGAATTTGTCTCTTTCATTTATCATTTCGCTACTGATTCCTCCTCGTTTTAGATATTCTATATCTTGAAGCCGATTAGTACATCAAAATTCACTCTGCGAGATCGTTGTTGTTCATTCTATGTATTTGAACACAGAATGGTAATCGGCGTTTTCTGATAATGTCTGTGAGTCCGTCTGTGTGCTTGTATAATTCTGTGGTTGGTCTCTTCATTGATAACCCATCTCTGTGTATTGCTCCAAACATTTTCTGAGTATTTAAGTTCTATTTTTTTCTGTCTCTGTGATACATGATGCTTCGATTGCGGTTGCTTCTGATGTGTAAAGTGCTTCTGCTAGTACAGCTGTATCATAGTGCCACCGTTTGGCCTGTCTTGATATGTTTCTTATATTATAGTACGGCAATGTCAGTTTGTGCGCTTTTTGAAGTTTTGCTTTTCATTCTATCAGTCGACCACAGTTTTATTGCACCTGGGAATGAGAGCGTTTCGGTCGGCTTGTTGTGAGACAGTGCGCAATCGGGGATGCTAGCATACAAGTATGTATTATGGCCAGAGCCCAAAGATCGGCCAGATCCCGTATTGGCTGACCATTTCGCACTAGAACTGACCAAAGTCCGAAAGAATCGGCGTATGTCCGATTCTGGTCAGCCATTTCGCGAATTGGCCGGATATTTTAGTATTTCACAAGGCAGCGAAGCGGTAAATATCATTACAAATAACATTAAATTGAAATCAGTGCATAAAAATACACTTGGATTTGTCTGTGTCGCCCAAAAATCGCATTGTCCAACAAAAATATCGCCCAAACGATGATAGTTGCATTTCTTTGAAATTTGTGCAGTTTCTATCAGTAGTAGCACGAACGGCAAGATATCTCCCAATCTGATCACCTGGGTGGCAGCCAGTTTTCCAGACTAGTGCCGATACGAAACGATGGGAAGGGGTTTGAGGATTGCGGAAGTGGTACGGAATGACAGAATATTCTATGGTTCGTTCGTTTCCAAACGATTTTTTCAGCGGGTTGCTTGAATTCGTCCGAGCCGATTGTGCTCTGCATCCCTCTCTCCCCCTTTTGTCCAAAATTTATCTACGCTCTTGTTATACAGCAATAACTAAAGGCAGCAATTCCATGCACAATTAAATCTTAAAACATACATGCATTTATGCATTATGAAATGACTAAACATTCACAATGAAAGGAAAACCATGCGATGTCAGAAACCAATCTCTTGTTGTGACGCATGTTATTTTAAAACAATATACAACAACTAGTCTTCCCAAATTCTCCACCGACTTGGGGTAGCCCTGGGTGTTGGGCCGCTGAGCTTAGCAACCCCTGGACTCGGGAGGCGAGGTGGCTTGAATCCATGCGCCACCAACCTTGAAAATGGTTTCCTGTTGTTTCCCATTTTCAGTTTAGGTAAATGCCGAAGCTGGTCCCTTATTATAGCCCACAACCAACTCCTTCCGAATACCTGAAAGATCCCAGTTCCCTTAAGGATACAGCCCGTCTGCTTGAATGAAAAGAGCTGAATCGAAGGCGTGTCGAGCTTCTCTTTGGAGACTCCCGGTACTAAAAGCTCTATGATAGACAAATAATAATCTAAATTCTTCTCATTTAGTCATGTATTTGTCTGCCCAGACATTCTTTAATGCAGAAAATGATCGTTCTTACACTCCAAGAAGTGAGAGATGGATACATAAATGAGGAAATTTGGGAAAGTGTAAGGTTGAATAATGTCAGATCCTTCTCATTTTCGCCACCAAACATTGTTCTAGCGTCTCTATCGAAAGGAGATCTCTTTATTCCAAAAGCCCTGTCGGTAGTAATCACTATGTCCCAAAAAATTAGTTCTCGTCCGTTACTGATCATTTCCTCAGTTCATATCCAGACTGAAAGAAGAAGAGTGTAAAATGACCTTGAAGGGTGAAGGGAGATTGGAGCATGACTGTGTTAGTGGTTTGCAAAATAAAGCACTCCTAGGCAAGGAGGTTATATCTCCGCTTGGTGAAAACTCCAAAATCATTGTAAAATAAAATGGTTTATCATTCTTTATGGAAATTTGAAGATTAAATGAAAAACATAAGTCTTTTTGAGGTCCTCCTCAACAAATAGGTCCCCCCCCCCCCTTTCATAAAATGCCGACTAGGCCCTACGGCGTCGGCGTGTCCGGAGAGATCCAAACTTAGAGTTAGTATGCGGTGACCATACACCTCTGAGTGAAAAGTAGCTCGGGGAAAAACATGCTTAGTAGACGAGCAGACTGGTATCCTATGTCTACCAGACATACCTGGACTTGCAGGGGAAAAAACGTCCTTTGTCTCAGGTGGTAATCTGATGTCATAGTGCCAGTATCTCAAAACTACGATTCCGACGTCGCAGAGTCAGTGCTGGTATTGTAGTAGGTCAGCCAGCATGACAATGTACCATCTGACCATCCAGGATTTTTTAATTTCCTATCAATTTACACTTTGGACAATAGCCCTACTTCCACGAGAGTTGGGAAAAAACGCTCCAAAATTTGGATTTCCGCCATTTTATACATGTGCAATAGACCTTTGTCAGATGGGGGAGGGGGGAATCCGATGACTCATCGGTTATGTCATTACTTTGGTGCCAGAACTCCCTCAGCATATCTTCTTGCGAGACAGTACAGCAACTGAGAAAACTTTATCAGTTACATTAACTTGTTATTATTATAAAATAACAATAACAATTAGCAATCAGCCATACCATAGCACAGCTTTACTGCTATCAACTCCACAGCTTCCATGAAAATTTAACGTATTTACCAGAAAATATGAGATACCGACAGTACAATTCAGTTCAATAATTACGGGAGATCGAAATATGACATTGAAGAATCTCCAGATTTGACTATTTCATTTGAAATTGGAAAAGTAGATGGTGGTGTAGGCTTCACATTGGTTATGGAATTAGATCCGTCACGAGATGGAGGATATTATATTGTGAATTAGGATGATAACCATAAGTTTGTATTAACTGCCTAACTTTAATTGAAAATCTACTTTGTCATCCTTGTTCAAGAGCCCGTAACACGTCTTATCAAAGGTGTCAACTTTTCTCCTTTTTGCTTTGGCTTCTGACTGCATGAGTAACTGTAGCTTCTGCTGCAGAGTCACTTGCAGGTGGAGTCTGATGTAGTTGGGATTCATTTTCCTGTTGGGAAGTCGATTTCCCACAGAGTGTTTCCCTCTTATTACCCCACGTACTGAAAGGAAAATTACCAGTAACATATATACAAAACATATTCCGATCAGTTATCTTTGCTTCTTTGATTTGTGATATTAAGTCCGAAAACTTACCTTCGGTGTTCCAGTGTTTTTGAGAGGAAGTTCATTTGTTTATGAAATACATGTGATCTCTTAGACACTGCAGCACTACCGAAGGGTGGATTTTTCATAGGTTTTATAAATGCGTCCTTCAGATTCCTCCACTTCTTCTGCACTTCTTTTACTGAAGTAGAATATTCTTCGTTAATTTCATTACACAATTAGACACTGTTAATGTGAAAGCACGCTATATTATGAGTGGTATGATAT